>NW_015549635.1:252705-280663 GCF_001515605.1 Sinocyclocheilus anshuiensis | reverse complement strand
GAAAGAGTCACTGGCACCATATCTGTGAACAACTCTCAGTGGGACCAGGCTCTCCGTCTTCATTGAAGTCTGTACCAAAGATAAATCCTTCTTAAAAAAATAAATAAATAAAAAATAAACTTGGCAAGATGCCTCTATTTCTCCCTGTCTCTATCCTTTTGCCTCACTTTCTGGAGCATAAGCAACTAATCTCTATCTGTTTCACTGTGATATGACAACCGAGCTATTGTCGCTGTAAAGCCATCTGATTGGCTGAGCAGCTATGTCTCATTCAGCACGTCTCCATGTCCTGGGTCTCTTAATTGCTTTAGGGGTTTTCACCCCTCTAAAGCTCAGTTCGTCTCTGATCTGCTTTCTGTTTCCTCCCCACGTTCCCATTCTCTGCTCCTTCGTTTTATCTACATCTCTCCTATTCTTATCCCTTCACTCATCTCCGTCTCAATCTCTCCAGCTTTTCTCTTCTCACTTCATGAAGCATGATGATGCTACAAGCAAGAAGTCAATGTAAAGTGTGAAATGCTGCATTGACGGATACTTCAATTGTATTTCTGCTAGCTAATAATATATTTTCCCCTAATTCTAAGCTAAAACGTTATACAAAGCTTTCTACAGTTTTACGTTTTCCATTAAAGGGGGTAGTTTGCCCAAATCAAATCAAATAGACTTGTCATCATTTGCTCACCTTAATGTCTTTCCAAACATGTATGTCTTTATTTTTCCTGAAGAACAGAAGATATTTTGAAGAACCGTACAATGGAATATTGGAATATATATTAAAACTAATATTTTGAAGAACCTTACAATACAACCATACAATTTTTGTCCATACAATGAAAGCCAGTGGGATCCAAAATAACATTGGACATCACTGACTTTCATTCTATGGACAAGACAAAAAAAAAAAAAAAAAAAAAAAAAAAAAATATATATATATATATATATATTGCTATGAAAAAAAAAAAAAAAAAAAAAAAAAAAGACATGAGGGTGAGTAAATTATGACAACTGTCTTTGTGTGTGTGTGTGTGTGTGTGAGAGAGAGAGAAATGTCCCTTTAAGATATTTAGCCTGTTTCTAAAGCCATTTTCCTTGTGGACTGTTGGCTGCTTCCCACAATGTAGGTGAATTCAGGTTTTACTATCCATGCGAGGACATTTGGTCCCCACAATGTCGGCAAAACCTGAGCCACACATGCCCACACAGCTGAGCTGGCTGCTTTTTAGGCAATAACAAGACATGATTTGCTCCTCAGTGGACTGGAAGAGGCAATTACATTATCGGACCTTACATGGATTTTAGAAATCGCCTGAATAACACTTCTGCTAAGCCTTTAATCCAAATCGTGATAATGAGATGGTCGACTCCCTCAGCATGTACTTTTATGAGACTTGACCTTCGTGTTACAGTGTTGGACTTCAAGAAACTACATACACGCACACAGATACACAAATTAGCTCGTTCAATTGGAAAAGTTGAACTAGGGTTATCTTTGGGTCACCATGTTCTCCATTTCTATTGAATTATTCATCTCTCCTAGCTCCCTCCCCAACATTTCTGTCTTTTTCCATGTAATCTATTTATGCCTATTTATGTCATCATGATCCTCTCATCTCATGGTTAGAAAATGTTTCTATAACAGCAGGCCTTTTTAATCATACAAAAAATAGCCTCTGCCTGTTAATCCTCTGACCAAATTAAGCATTTATGTAACACTCTCGAACACTTCAATTAAAAATAAAGAAGTAAATCAAAATTTTAAATGGTTTTTATTGAGGCTGGAAATTTGGCAACGGGATGAAAAGCGCTCAAAGCGAACAAGTGTGAGAAAAACAATCCCTCTTTCTCCCGTGTCCCTCATTCACATTGCAGTGACTCGCAGGAGGAGAACTTTCATAAGCGCTTGGATCTACTGGGAAAAAACTAGTCAAAACTAATTCTCAGACCAACTGTGGTTCTCTCCATTATAGTGGCACAAATCATGTACACAAACAGATGAGCGAGAAAACCCCATCTGAACCTCACTCTTTGTTCATTGTGCGCACACACACACACAGAGAGACACATATGCTGTTTGGCTACACTAAAACTTCACACACACACATACACTATGGCTGAGTAGTTTGATTATACATATGTTGGGAATAATACAAAATTTCAGGTCGGGCAGATTTTTTTTGTTTTTGAGTCTCTTGTGCTCACCAAAGTTGCATTTATTTGATCAAAAATACAATAAAAACATTAATGTTGTGAAATTGGATTACAATTTAAAATAGTTTATTTCTATGATATATGGTGCTCAAGAACATTTCTTGTCATTAATATAGTTTAACATGGTTGTGCTGCTTTTATTTTTGTGGAAATCATGATACAATCTGTTTTTCAGAATTCTTTGATGAGTGGAAAGTTTAAAAGAACAGCATTTATTTGAAATGGAAATCTTTTGTAACATTATATTATAATTTCTTTGTCACTTTTGACTTTAATGCATCCAAGCTGAATAAAAGTATTAATTTCTTTAAAAAAAAAAAAAAACAACACAATACATGTAAATTACATTTTCAAAATGTATTATAAATATTATTTTCAATATCAAATTGAATTAAAGTCTGTATGAATTGCATTTTTTATGTATTTTAAATACTTTGATAAATCAGGACAAATAAAGTTCATATATCATATATAAAAGATTTTGGTCCAAACATTTGTCATTGTACAGTATGTGCAACAAGCACCCTCTCAACACTCTTACTGTGTGAAGATATTGTGATAAAGTAAATTATGGAGAGTGATACAAAACACTTTTCTTTACTTTCTTATCTATAACTGAACATTTCCTTCAGCATCCTCCCGTCTTTGATCACCCATATCTTTTCTCTGTCTGTCTTAACTGAGCTCTGTTTAGCCCTCACACTTAAATCAGTGTTCTTTTGATTGACAGCTCAACAGATGGGTCCTGTATTATCCCATTAAGTAGATACTAAAACAGCTGGAGTCATCTCTGTAAAACACACAAACACACACGCAGCTGGACACTGGGAGAGGACGGCGCTCCATGATCCACTTATGATCCCCTGCTATTTGTCATCAGGCTGCAAAGGTGGACGTTTCTCTTCTTTCTACCCCACGGGTGAGTGCCGGATTGAGCGATGTACTGCTCACAGAGCTATAATACATTGCACAATGACTCATCAGTTCATTTACTGGGTGAACAGAGATTGAGATGTTATATTATGTAGCCGTACTGCTATCTGCCAGCTAATAACTAGCCTCAGGCTAGACAGACTGGACACAAAAAATAAAATAACACACTTGCTCATGGTCACATTCAATGATGACTTCTCTGCTAAATTAATTTATTTTATTTTTTTTAGTGTCTACTGAGTCCGATTTGAGACATGCAAATTTCATACGTGGTGCATGTGTGTTGATACTATTGGCTGGGACCAGATTCTAGCACAGCTTCCTGACTGTCATCAAGGTCTTTATGGTGGAATTTGGTAGATTTTGGTTAGTAGTTATGCCAATATTTAATGTAGTTCAACGGTCACCAAACTTGGTCCTGGAGGGCTGGTGTCCTGCAGAGTTTCGCTCCAACCCTAATTAAACACACCTGAACCAGCTAATCAAGGTCTTACTAGGCATATTAGAAACTTCCAGTCAGGTGTGTTGAGGCAAGTTGGAGCTAAACACTGCAGGACACGGGCCCTCCACGATCGAGTTTGGAGACCCCTGATGTAGTTGTTTTTACTGGTTTGGGGATTTGATTCTACCACTTACAGTAGGAGCAATGATAGAGAAATCACTCAACCTGGACAAAAGTGTGGCATAGTGGACTGATGATTGCTCATTTGAGTCTCGTTAAGGAACACACCATGAACTATTGTGGCAATAAGTGTACTGTAAGAGCCTATGGATATACTGTAAACATCAGCTAAATCAGGGGGGTTAAACATGTAAATAATTATACAATAATTGTTTATATTAAAAATAGAAAACAATAATTGCAATAATCTCATGTCTTTATGAAAGAGAATAAAAATATAACATAAATGATCAAATTTAATAAATGTGCCAAATTTAGTTTGTAACCCTGTAAAGGGTGAAATAATAGTCAGGAAAATCATTTTTTTAATGGAATAGTTTATTGAACATTTAGACAAAATATAAAAAGAATATATATATATATATATATATAGTTTGAATGTGTTTTTGTTGAGTTGTACAGTATTTCATACTACAGACTTTTATGTAGTGTGATATGGGAGAATATGGAGCTCACATTCAAGAAGGATAAAAAAACAACAACCCAGTTTTATTTTTACTGAGCAAAAATATGCAATTTGGTGCAGTTGCTTTTTTATTGATTTATATGGCCAAAAAGCAAGAATGAAATTCTTATAGCTTGTAATGTACATCAGTGAGATATTTATAACAGTATAGCAGGCCATTTGCATAAAATCCATATAAATATCAGTTGTCACTCTATTTGTCCCAATAATATTTTAATGCTTATTGTTATTATCAGAGCCCTGTAGTTGTACATTGTATTGCCAAACATATAGTATATTGCAATGCAATACAATGATGATTGAGATATATACAAGTAAACATTCCTCAAAAACCTGGTGTATGATATCTGATACTCAAATTTCAACATGATTTTTCTAAAAATGATAATCAAGTAAACCTAAGTTGCTTCAGTCCAGTTTTACTTGCTAAAAAAGTATAAACTATCAATCCAACATCAGAAGGCATGTAGATTGTGTACCACTGGATTTTAGGCAAAGTTTTGATCATGTTCATTATTTAGAGACCTTAGAAATTTGCGTATCAAATATAATGCAGTATCTCCCCCTCTACACCTTCCAGTTTCTTTCCTCCTTTGATTTTCCACCTTCTTGCTTTAAAACCCAAGTTTAAAAACTCACTATACCTCCTATTTAGAACTATAGGTGTAGAAGGTAGGTGTAACTTTTAGAAGTAATCTGGCTGGCGTGTTTGGCTTGATGAAAGATTTTAATGTAGATGAGGCCATTTGCAGGTGTTAAAATTATTTCCAGCAGGGACCAGCAGCCAGTGAAGCAATCTGAGCAAAAATGTGAGTAGCAGGCAGAGAGCTGAAAGCAAAAGGATGCAAGCACGTGGCAGTGAGCATGCAACTTCCCCTAGTTAGTCGCTGCTGTACTGACATGCATGGCACTGGAGATCCACTAGCACACACAAACACACATGCAAATTCATGTCTACAAACACACTCATGGACATTCACATCTCATCCCATCCCTCAACACAAACACATAAGCATGCAGCACCTCCAGCATGCCTGAAGCACTTTGAGACCGTGTTCCTGTGGAGTGCTGAAGTTGCTCGCTCTTCTTCTGTATGTGTGCTGATACCTCAGTGAGGAACTGAACGGAATTGAGAACTAGCACATCCTTGTGAATCTTTCATGCAGTTTTCGTCTTTGTTCAGCCGATTCAGTGTTTTGTAATGTGAAACAATGAGAGAGAAATAAAAGCCTCTGTACTGGCTGAGATAACGTCACAAAATAAAAGTCACTAGACTTGTTCCCTCAAGTGTAATTTAATATGTGAAACAGAAGAAGGCTTAGAAACCAGATACTAGTATTGTGTATGTACTGAAGCTCTCATGAACTCTTATTAAAATGACAGTTCTATTGTGCTTTCAGGAAAAAACTTTGCATGATTGATGTATAAATGTGTTTGTGCTAACATTTATAAAGATCAGATAACTTTGTACAAACATTCTGTTAATGTTAGTGCAAAAACATTTGTTCATCATAAATTTGAGAGAACATTGCCAGAACATTAGCCAAAATTCTGAGAACGTTCCCTGCTGGGCAGCTACTTCCCAACACTGCTGTCTGTGTGCCTACTGTATAGTTTACTGTCTTTTTGCCTGTAGCTCATTTCTTGTGTAGGAAAACGTATTGCGTTTTATGGGTTTTTCTTTCTCAGAAGCTGCTGCTGAGCCATCACTCCATCTGAAATATAACTCACCAGGGCTCCTTCCTCCTACAGAGCAATAAGAGCAGTGTTCCCACTGAGTTATACCATTATCTACAATTTGCTGTATCTCCTCCTTATACCGGAAGGATTGTGACTAGATTGAGGGAACCAGCTGTTTGTTGTGTTGTGATTTAGATGAACATGCATCTTTCAGACATTCATTTAGAACTGCATATATGAAATTTGGAACAGGATTGAAAACCACTGGTCTAGGGTATGATTCTCTCTTCAGGTGCGAGAGGTCCCGGGTTCATATCCTGGACGAGCCCGCCTGCAGTTTTGAAGCCACTGTTCAGGGGCAGTCATGGCCTGATGGTTAGAGAGCCTAACACTCTAAAGTGTTACAAATGAAGGTTTACAGACTTCAATATCTATACTACCATTTATTTGAATGTTTTTTAAAGAAGTCTCTTAACGCCTGCATTTTTTTTTTTTTTTTGGATGAAAAATAGTAAAACAGTAATCATTTTAAATTATTACAATTTAAAATAACGGTTTTCTATTGGAATATATTTTAAAATGTAATAAATTCCTGTGATGGTAAAGCTGAATTTTCAGCAGCCATTACTCCAGTCTTCAGCATCACATGATCCTTCAGAAATCATTCCAATATCCTGATTCTCAGGAAATGCATTTTCATGCATGTTAAAAAATGGTTGCTGCTTAATATTTTTGTCAAAACCATGATACTTTATCATGATACATATTATTATTTTATGAATAGGAAGTGCAAATAAACAGCATTTACTTGAAATTGTAAAAGTATTTACTGCCATTTTTGATCAATTTCATGAATCCTGGCTGAATAAAAGTGTTAATTTTTAATAATTTTAAAATCTTACCAACCCCAAACTTTTGAACAGTATGTATGTTCATCTTGAGGCTTCCTTCCTTTTCTCTTCCTTTCGCTCGCCTTTCCCCTCAATTTTCTCCACCTTCCTAATGTGTGTCATCCATTTAGAATAAACTGCAGACTTCAGTGGCTCAGCACTTTCTCCCTCCCTCTCATTCTACCTCGCTCTCTCTGTCTTTCTACACTCCCATAGATGTTTACATATTGAGCATTATGCTAATTACCTCTACCCAGCTCTGTCTTCCTTCTTATTCTTTCCCCACTTCCGTTACGTTCTGTTTTCTTTTTTCTTTTTTTCACTCCAATCTTCCCTTCCAAGTCCCTAAGGAGCAGATTACAGTTGATGCTCTTGCCATAGAGAGCAGCCTGGTAATGCCTGGAATGGATTTGGAAGCCCAGGCAGTTAGAAAAAGTATTTGGACTTTCCTGAACTAAATCTCTGCCTTAATAGCATCTTCTTGAAGCTACATTTTGTCAGGGAAGATAGTGTGAGTGGGTTTCTCTGTGTATACAGTATATGTGGTTTGTGACCTGTACGGAAGTGTCCCTGAGCTAAGGACACACTTATAAAGTCTTAATCAGAAGAGTCTCTCCCTAGGCGCAATGATCAACCTCTCAAGGGACTGTGTGCTCAGTGGACATATTTGAGGAGAAATTAACCTGGATTCGGTCTTTGGCGTGTTCCACTGAGACTTCCCAGAGAAGTATTCACTCCCTAATCTCTCTGACAGACACAGTCTGCGTCTGAAGATTTTAAACCTTTAAATCTGTTCCAGTCTTTGCATGAAATACAGATGACTTTTAATATGTTTGAGCGAGTGAGAGAGATAAAGAGAGAGGAGAGACTTTCTTCATAATAGCATACAGTATACTACAGCACTCATGGGACTTTTTGTTATTTTATTTTATTTTTTTTTTTATATTTAATTAACATTTTTGTGTATGTATTGGCAGTAATTATAGATATTCATATTTAAAGTGAGGAAAATGCAGTTTTTCAAGTATTTGTGGATTATGTTTTTTTTTTTTTTTATGTATATTTGTTATGTTTGCATAGACACTGAAAAGTTCATTATTGACAGAATCTACAACAATTTGCTTATTACAAACGTACAGCTTGTCACTTTACAAGACATTAATTGATGGACTGGAGTTATTTGAATGACTTATGGATTATTGTGATGTTTATATCAGCTGTTTGGACTCTCATTTTGACGACACCCATTCACTGCAGAGGATCCATTGATGAGAAAGTGATGTGATGCTAAATTTCTCCAAATCTGTTCTGATAAAGAAACAAAGTGTACATCTTGGATGTAGGTCATTTAAGTGTAAGTGAATTTTCTGCAGATTTTCATTTTGGGTGAACTATTCCTTTAAAATGTATTAGTATATTTCACAATAAAGGAGTCTAATTGGGATAGGAGCTCATAAAATGGTAAATAAATAGTACAATAGTACATAAATACATGTACATAAATACCTTTATGGTTTAGACTCAGTCAATATACCAAAATGCATAAACATTAAAGTGACATGGCGTGTGGCCAAGTATGGTGTTCCATGGTGCTCTGCATCACTAATCACAGCAGTGAGTATAGTGAACACACACCCAGAGCAGTGGGCAGCTATTTTCGCCCGGGGAGCAGTTGGGGGTTCAAATGCCTTGCTCTAGGGCAGGGGTAGGCAAGTTCCTCAGTCATGGTATTGAAGGTGGAAGAGAGCGCTGGTCATTCACTCCCCCCAATCCCAGCCGGTACCGAGACTCGGGCCCTCAACCTTTGGGTTGCAAGTCAGGCTCTCTAACCATCAGGCCATGACTGCCCCTGAACAGTGGCTTCAAAACTGCAGGCAGGCTCGTCCAGGATATGAACCCGGGACCTCTCGCACCTGAAGAGAGAATCATACCCTAGACCAGTGGTTTTCAATCCTGTTCCTCGGGACCCACTGCTCTGCTCATTTTGCATGTCTCCCTTATCTGACACAATCATTTGAGTTCATGGAGCTCTTTCCTAATGACCTGATGATCTGAATCAGGTGTGTAAATTAGGGAGGCATGCAAAAATGTGAAGAGCTGTGGGTCCCCAGGAACAAGTTTGAAAACCACTGCCCTAGACCAACGAGGTACACGTATTATATATACGTAAATACTAATTAGATCAGTCTGATTTTTTATTAGCTGGAAATGTTTCCTACCAGCACTATTCAATACTGAATTAAAAATGTTTAAATGCAGTTTTTCTTGCGACTCTGTTTGCCATCTTGAAGGAGATTTATTTGTCAAACGTCACGGTGAACTATGAAAGATACATGCACAGCTGCCTCACAGCAGTTACATACCTGTGATGTCTGAAATTGCTATCTAGGTAGGAATCTCCCTAGGTTTTGACACAGAGTCTATCTATCTGTTTGGAACTTTTGGTAAATTATTGGACTGAATTAGATGCTTGAGATGTGTATGAATGTTTGTGTCTTACTGCTTTATAATGCATTTTGCAATCTACGGTATATACTGTAGTCATGAAGTCTATATAACAGCAGGAGTGTAGTGCTGTATTTTAACAGACTGATTCAAATGGAATAGGTCTGTCCTCTCTGCCAGTGCAGTCTCCATCCTTCACTGGACATGCACTATTAAAATTAAAGCATTCACATGTGCCAAAAAAGAAATACGCTCGTTTATGCCCTACCCTTGAGTAAGGCCCAAAATTTCCTCAAAGACATCACAAAGACTGCAGCAGTAACTTTTTGGTGTACAGACCCACATATACATACACATAGACACAATTGTTTTGTTCAATAACTGTGATAACTTTCTATTGTTTTCAATTGTTTTTGTACTGAGCTAATGATATTTGTTAGATCTCTCCCTAAACCTAATCCCTTGCAGAAACTTTTTATTTTATTTTATTTTATTTTATTTTATTTTATTTTATTTTATTTTATTTTCGCTTAGCTTAGCTTAGCTTAGCTTAGCTTAGTTTAGTTGAGCTCAGTTTAGTTTAGTTTAGTTTAGTTTAGTTTAGTTTAGTTTAGTTCAGCGTACACAACCTGACAAATTTGAGATGATGATACAAAGGAAAAAACTGACAAAAAGCACACCTCAGATTCTCTGGGGTCTCAGTTGAGTCTAATCACCTCTGACTCTAACTGGACAACCTGGTTACATCATGTTAGTGGTTTTGACAGTAAATAAATGGCTGCATGTAACTGTTCACGTTGTGGTCATCTCTTAGTCCTCTACCTTTGTCCTTTCCCAGATGTTTTGCTTGTCTTAGTCGACTCGTCTCTGTCCAACATCACCACTGGATGTTATAGTCATAACTCTGATGATTAAAATGGCTTTGACTCTGTGCCTAGAAAGAAAATCCTCCACCGAATCAATAAGTGTGCTGGCGGCAGAGCAACACGCAAATAGAGGCGTCACAAGCCATGACTAATTCAAACTTGCTGTGGGTTATAAAACCTTATTATAACACTCATTTGAATTAGGCTGCTGGTGAAGGGATCAGAGTCCCATTCAACCTGTGTGCATACTGCTGCTGCTCAGCCAGCTAAATGTTTCCCCACTGAACTGAGGCACAGAAGGAGAAAAGGAAGAGAGGGGTATTAAAATCAGTATTCACAGCGTGTGTTTTAAAAGGTGTTTTTAGAGCATTCCTGTCCTTTAAAAAGTGGCAAAAAGCTGCTGACGCAAGTCAGTTTCCTGGTTTTCTGTCCAAGTTGAATTAATTTTATTTTTATCAGCTCAGACATGAATATGAGGGGAAATGTGATGAATTAAGTGTGAAAAAGGGAGAGGAATAGAGGTGGGGCAAAAAAATAAAGTGAGTAATTTATTTTGTATTCCAGGTAACATCTGAGAGACAGATGTGGGACAGTTTAAGACTGATGGTGGCAAGCAGAATTTCTTTTTAATATACCTTTTCCTTGCTTAATACACCAGGGTTAAGAAAAACATCTATCTATCTATCTATCTATCTACCTATCTATCTATCTATCTATCTATCTATCGGTCTATCGGTCTATCATGCTATCTATCTATTGTTCTATTGTTTGTTCTATCGTTCGCTCTATCGTTCTGTCTATCGTTCTATCTGTTGTTCTATCTATCTATCTTTCTATTGATATTTCTATATAACATTCTGTCATTCTTTCTGGAAGGCCTATAAACCTTTTATAAGGTCTATACATTTTTTTGACAAACTTTGGTTTTCTAGGTAAAGAATTATAATAGTGAACTTTGCATTTTAATTGTAATACTTTGCAAAATTTTAATTGCAGTTCTGCATCCTGTTTGCTTCCTCAATTCAAATTCAGGAACCGAATTGGAATTTAGAAAAGGGATTGTCAGTTACATTTTGAATTGCACAAACCCCTGATATAGACATGCATAAAACAGAATCATATTGCCCTTCAATTCTTTAATTGGAACTGTGAGTCTTTTAGTTGTCTCTATGTTTGTAGCATTTATGTAAGTTCACAATATTGTGTTCATATCTGTTAGTTTAAGTGGCATGTTTGTTTGTGCTTGTGGTACAGAGTGTAAATAAGGACTCTCCCTCCCTCCCTCCCTCTCTCTCCCTCCCTCTCTCTCTCTCTCCCTCCCTCCCTCTCTCTCTCCCTCTCTCTCTCTCTCTCCCTCTCTGTCTCCCTCTCTGTCTGTCTCTTCTGTCGCTTTAAGGAAGCATAAGGCAGGTTTAAGTTTTTAACGCTCCAGACCACAACAGCAGCCATTGAGAGAGAGAGAGAGAAAGAACAGAAGAGGGGGAGGGAATAGAGGAATGAGAGAGGTGGGTGTGAGGACAAGAAGAGAAGGAGGGATTTTGAGTGATCGGAAAAGATGGGTTCTGACAGAGAGGGAGGGCAGAAAAAGGTAAGGGGAGGGTTTACAAAGAGATGGAAAGAGAGAACGAGGGAGTAAAGCAAAGCATGTTGCCAGTGTTGGCTCTGGAACTCACTGTGAGCGGGGACGGGAGGGAGGGAGAGCAAAAGAGAGACTTAGAGTCACACATTCACACACTCTCTCAATCACTCTCATACACACACACATAAACTCTTACATTCTCGCACAGATTCAGAGGTGCCTTGCTGAAGAGACTCTGTTACGCACACCTGCAGGGGTGAGAATATTTTAAGCAGTGAATACTGGACTAAAACAGAATACCGGAGCACTGGGACAGACTCGACAGCACCTAGGGACTTTCTTCAAACGGGACCTTTACAGCATGTGAAGCCGGACGAACAGATATGTGCACCATCTATCCTTAACATTCCTTCATTTCATCCCTCCATCTGTGCCTCCCTCCCACCTCTCCTCTCAAGTGGTGTGAAGGACACGGAGCTACGAGTTCCTCAGTGCTCTCTGCCTGGTTGCCTTACGGGAGTCTGGGGGAGGCTTGGTGCTCCCCTTCGCTCTCCTGCGCTCTCACTCGTTCATGAATGTCACCTCTATCTGCGGAAGCCCTTGCAATTTACAAACACTCTCTCGGGAGCTTGGGGAGAGGGAGCAAAGGGGAATGTAAGAAGGGCTGAGGAAGAAGAGAACTTCTGATTCCTTTCATCCTTATCCATCTGATCATCCACAGACATGAGTTCCAGGGTTGACGACACCAGTTTTTGACTTTTACTTAGTATGTCTGTCTTTGTTTTTTTTTTGTTTTTTTTGCAGTCATAGTGTCATAAATGCAATACTTCGGAATCAGGTAATGGAGTTTTACTAAGATTGTCTCAGGATATTGATCCTTTTCTCAGTAGGATCTGTATTTTAGTTTGTTTTATGCATCCATCGATCTTCTCCGTTTTACGAGGATCGCACTGATATGTTCCATATTTACACCTTTTTTCTGAACTTGCAGAATGATTTCTGATCTGTGAGATTTCTGAAGATCAATCCCACACTAAACTGTGGAAGGGAAGTGAGATACCAGGGCTTTTGGGAGCTCGGAGCTTCAGGGAATAGAGTCAAACAGAGGGTATGGTGGTGCTGTGATGGCTCACTTATCTTCCAGAATTCCAGTATGGCTCCATGGATCATCTGATGCCACTTGTCCTGTCCATATGCTGTGCAACGAGACCTGAAATACAACAAACAATCCCAACAACGACAGCTGCCATTCATCACAATCACAACACCAGGAATTCTGCATTCCAGGGACTATTTTGATAGCCAAAGAAACAAATAAAGTTTATTGTGAACTTCACAAGTGTTTTGCCCCACCCCCTTTACCCCTCTAAAACCAAGCCCCTTTTTGTTCCCTATCAAGTTGTGACTCATTCTCCCCTTGGTTATTGTGGGAGACCCTGCTGTACTCCGAACATCTACAGACTCCTGCTCCTGTCCTCCGTGGCCCTGGAGGATCGGACAGGTGGGTGGCCCACTGACGCCCTCTGCGCCCTACGGGTGAGCGGGGCACAGCAAAATGGCTGCCCTCGCCAGCTCGCTGATCCGGCAGCGCAGGGAAGTCAAGGACCCCCAGGCCAACCGGCAGATTTCCACCAAACGCAAGCCTTGCCCCAAGAGCAACAAGTCGCTCTGCCAGAAACAGATCCTCATCCTCATCTCCAAAGTCCGGCTTTGCAGCAATCGAGGACGAAAACTAGAAAAAAGACCAGGTGAGTTGCCCAAAACACTTCAATCTTCAAACCTTCTGTATTCCTTGAAATACTCTTGAGTTTTGCTATATTCTAAGGACTGATCAAACAGAACGTGTTTTTTGCAGTGAGAGGCGCCTTTTTTAATTGTTTTCTATTGGCAGTGAGTGTTTTGCACGCTGTTTATGCGCCCCGGGTGCCTTGCGTTTTGGCCACCTGCTGCACCTCGCGTTTTTGACTCTGAGCGGAAAAGCGCGTAATGTCATTAACGTTTTTTTTTCCATTGTCCAATCGAATGAATGGAGAGGTGGGCCTTCCGTTGTGATGACAGAAGTTTACAGTTGCTGGGAACGTCCAGAGACTGCAATGATGGAGGAGAAACTTGTGGTGGCTGTTGCAGGTTACACGGAGCTGTATTTTTTTTCAAGTTTCTGCTAATATGACAGTTTACTTAACAGCAAACCAACGATTTTAGAGTGCTCGACTATAATCCTTCATTAGACTGACAGGACAGCTCACTGCTCTTTTCTAAATTAAAAAAAGTAAACCAAAAAAAGGCAGTGCAGTGCACCTCGCGTTTTCAAACCTGAAAAACGCGTTCTGTGTGATCGGGGCCTAAGTCTGTCGACTTCCATTGAGTTCAAATAGTGAGGGTGGCATTAGCAAATAGGATTGACATGGACATAAGAAGTAATGTCTTTGAGTTATGACATGTTAACTGATAAGTGATTGGTTTTGAAAGACCTCTGAGACCATGGTAGTTCAAAAACGAGGCTGTTTAGATCAGGGGTTTTCAACCTGTGGGGCGGTTCTAAACCCTTTTTAGGTGGGTTTCAGCCCCACTATCTGTCACCTTAGCCCCCCAAAACTATCTTAACGATCAGGCCAGTGCTGCTTCCTCGAGAAAGTTTTTCATTCTCACGTGTTTTAAGTCTTGTCAGTTTAAACCTTAAAGTAATTTTAAGCCATTTAAGCCCAAGACATCTCAATGCGGTACTCACGCACTGTGATAGAGCGTTTCTATGTGCACCGCTCACACACTTGAACAGATAGCTTTCTCAGACAGCAGGTGAATACCAATGGCTGTCTTGACAAGTATCCTTGTAAGCACAGTCGGTTGTTTTAAGTGAATGTAAACAGTAAAGAAAAAATCAAATGTACATCAGAATAATGGATCCGTGCATTTCTTATGTAAATAATGTTAATCAAAAAGAGCAAAAGAAAAATTGTTTGCTGCTCTAATAGCTTTAATGGATATTTGCTTTTATGTTAATGTTAATAAAGTAATTCGGTGTGACTACAGTAATACCAGGGGGATGGGGTTGTTGGATGTTGGGGGGGCACGAGTGAAATTAGACAAACTTGGGGGGGCGCATGTCCTAAAAGGTTAAAAACCCCTGGTTTAGATGGCATATAAAATATAGTGTCAGTCAAGGGTTATTGTTGACTATTCAGAAAGTATGACTGATCAAATCTAAACCCTTCTGGGTTCTCTTTCTTGCTGACATGACATTTAACAACTTAATCAAATCATTAACCCACCTTCAAATTCTGTATGGCTTTCTTTCTTCTGTGGAAAACAAAAGAAGCTATTTTGACAATATTCATCCTGTTTTTGTTCATACAGTAAAAGTCAGTGGTGTTCCGTGTTGTTTTGAGCCCCATTGTCTTTCACTGTATGGATAAAAACATTTGAAACATTTTTCAAAATATCTTCTTTTATTTTCAGAAGAAGAAAGAAAGTCGTACAGGTTTGGAATTGCATGAGGGTGAGTAAATTATTAATTTTAGGGTGAACTATCCCTTTAAGAATGGACATTTCCACTGTATATCATAGTGGGTATGAGTGAATGTGATCCTTGAGACTTTGAAGGTTGACTATCATCTAGTCTCTACTGAAAAGCGTGTGTCGAAATAGCAAGTTTATGTTGTCTGGGACCCAGAGCTGCACGTCGCTTTGTAATCGTTCTGATCATTTCGCTGCATGTCTATGTACTGCTATTGACAACACCTGTTAATTTACGTTCACCAACGAACCTGATACACGCTGTGATCCTTCACACGCACATAAAAATGTCACAGTCTCATTTACGATGAAAGGTTCCAGTCTTTCCCTCCCTTCTGTCCCCCCACCCACCAGTAGAAACCATGTGTTTGTGAGTGTGTTTGTGGGGGGGGTCATACGTTTGCATTATTAACCCCAAAGAGATGTTACCCTGTCTGAATAATCATTCAACTGAAGAGCCAGGTAACATAGGACTGGTGGCTTATATTTTAAGATATCATGGGAGAACAGATAGAACAGAATCACATCAGACTGTTTTTGTGTGTGTCTTAATATTTCCTGAAAGATCACCTAAGTCTTTTTTTCTTTATTGACTACAGTCAAGTTAGCTTTATGAAAACTGCATTTCATATAAATGTTTTTATTCATAAAACAAAAGCAAAATTTTGCCCCATATACATATATTCATTAATTTTCAGAAACATGCACAAATTTATAAAACATCAAACTGTTTATGCCATTAAAAGCATGGGGGACTGTAGAGTTTTATAAAGTGGATAATTGCTAACTGAAATGTACATTTATCCAAAGTGACTATCCAAAGCATTTTATCTTTAGAGGCACAATATTAAGTATAAGCTACATTAGTATACATTATCAGGCAGAAGTGAAATGCACTCTGAAAATGCAGAGGAGAAAGAGAGAACTATTTATTTTTTTATTTTATGTAATATCATTATTATATTTAATTTAAATATGAGGTATAGGAAGTACTGTAGCGTCTGCGTAGAATCATGCATGATCTTTGGGTTACCTGAGCGCGCGCGTCCGGGTTTTGTGCGATAGCAAAGGAAATCCACGCGCGAGCGGAGAGATCCGCGCTCGCGCATTGTATTAATGTGCTTTCGCGCTACAATAATGCGCTCTCGACATTTGTCGTTAAAATAACGCCATAAATGAATGTTTTGAACCCTTGCTACATATGTTAAATTACTGCTAGCACTGCATGAATAAGGAAAGTATTCTTCCTTGGCCAGGAAAATAATCTTTCTTTGAATTGATAAATGATTATTTTGTCTGCTCGGTGGACGGACAGATCAAGTAATGGTAATATTGATTCTGCTACAGTTAATTCGAAGATCTAATCTAAATATTTATTATTAATCATAACCAGTTATAATTAGTCATAAATATTTCCCTTTTGAGCTGATTTACTACAGTACTTTTGTTTATGGTTGAATAAATGTGATTTTGCAGTATGAATTTGACTTCATGACCCCTCTGGCTTTCTGGTTAAAAGATGGGAAGGGATTACCCAGTAAATGGGTAATAAAAAAAAGAAACTTTATTTTTTAATGCAAAGTACAATACTTTGCATGGCCTGAAGGAACATTGAATGTAGATTTTTAAAATAGAATAGTGAGCTCCCCATGGCACATTTCAAACAGAGATAGTAACGGTCTAAAGAACTGCCTATGAATATTTGCATTTGTGCTTATGTTGCTTATGTAGAAGTACAGGTGAGACCTGGGTTGTATTTCTCACTGGGGCAGATTTTGGACCAGATTATGGACTAGACCAGTGGGTGCCATGCATACTTGGAATTCAATGAGATTTCTATTCTGATTGTTGAAATTCATTACAAAATATGTTGAGAAAATATTAGGTAAATAAAACTAAAATGGTAAAGTGTTATTTATAATGGTGATTTTTAATCAAATTAATGATAATCCTGTAAGTGGTGGTTGAGCCTTGCTGATGGGACTTTGTGGATACATAAGACAAGAAAAGTTGGGAAATACTGAGCTAGATTCAGTCATTCACAAATCCACTCTCCTGAGGGTCCCATTCTTTCTTAGGGCCCAGCTGTGCACGTGTCACCAGGGTGGGATCTTTATGACGTGTATCCCAAGTTAATCACAGTAATCACCATGGAAACCATAGTCCCGTAACACGGCATCTGCTGCCGCAAAGTGCCTCACGCCAAGTGGTAATTACAACTATGAAAAATGGTGGCAGTTGGTGGTATTTGACGCAGTAAAGGAAGAAATGTTTTCTGTCATTTTGGGGTGTATGTATAGCTTGGGCTGCTGCAGTAAAGCTCACATCCTATGCTTTTGTTATGTTAACGATGACTGGATGATTTTGCCTGCCTTTTGATAGAAAGGATCAGAGAGAGAGCACTTATATAGTGTTGGCTTCTCAAAAGCACGCTTTTGCCTGTCAACACAAAACTAGAGAGGGAGCTGCTTAGTACATAGAGTGCTGTCTGCTTCTGTAGTTCCCTTTCCTTCTCTGATTCTGAATAAGAGTATCTTACACAAACTTTAAATCATCTTACTTTTTATTTTTGCTGTCTTTTTCTGTCTTATTCTTGCTTATATCTCTCATGCTGCAAATGGGTTGACCGTTAAATACAGTTTAACTTGATTAAATAATTAGCTGTTAGGATAAAATGCTGGCTTAGAGGAAAGATTCTAGTTTTAATGCAAGGGGTGAAATTGATAGACATTTCTACATGATGTATATCATTAAATGTGGCACATTTTGATTTAGTCCACATTTTAATTTTTGGTCCTAATGTAATGTAATGTAATAAATATATAATATAATATAATATAATATAATATAATATAATATAATATAATATAATATAATATAATATAATATAATAAATTTGTCACTTTTAAATAGTGAGTGGGATTTTAATCAGCAAACTTGAAGGAAACTGTAATGATGCAAAGTGTCCTAATCAGAGACTGAACACACACACATACATTTTTCACCCACAGGACAAGCTAAACATGATGTTTGTGTAAAGGTTATCCTTTTATCTCAAGAGTGTGTGTGTGTGTGTGTGTGTGTGGCAATTGATAACGGATGTTTGTATGCGTTGTGGTGTTTGCAGATCGTTGGAGCACTTCATTGTTACTGGGTGATTCATTCGTCCACACAGTCTGCCACTTATTAACACCTTCTGATTCATCAATAACACTCTCCTGTCCTGCTCTCCTCTTTTCATTCATCTCTTTTCCAACACTCTCCATTACAATTCCTAATCTCACCCAGGACTGTTGCCACACTCTCCCACTGTCTCATTATCTTATGGTGTAGCATCTCTTCTTATTGTGAGTCTGTCCTCTTGTTCATGCTCTCCTGTGTTTTCTCTCTCTCTGCTTTCTTTCTTTAAGTTTAAAGTTGTAATGATGTCAGCTGGCTAGGGCCGTTTGTCTCGTGTTGACAGTGGCACAGACAGTCATTGTGAGTATATAATAGTGAAGTTGCCTGCACTGTTTCTGGGCTATTGTCCTGCTGTTATGGGGCAACTGCAGACTACTGCCTTCAAGCTCATTAATCTGTGTTTGTATGTGGACATAATTCTTTCTCTTTGGCTGTTAGTAGCCCAGGTGACATGTATTCACCTATTGTCTTTCTCTTTTCTGTACTCAATTGTGTGCTCACAGATTAACAGCTTTACTATAATGAAGTGTTTTGGCTGTGTTTGGCTAAAGGAGCACTTAAGGCCTGTTCACACCAAGAATGATAACTATAAAGATAACTATAACAATAACTATATTAACATACTATAACATTCTGTTTTTGTAAGTGTGTGGTGCAGTTTTGTTGTCTGAGCTTTAATTGCTTAACCTCTTTAAAGCAGATATTCTGATTGGCTGTAAATGTTTTTATCATTTATCAGCTGGAAAAAATGGCTCTGAAAGTGATTCCAACAATATTGTTCCTCTGTGCCAATATCAACACAGATGTAATGTGGACTCTGTCATTTAGAATGATTTTGAAAACCATAACTTTATTGTTATTGTTACAGTTATCGTCCTTTGTGTGAACGGGCTTTTATTCATCAGAAGTCACTGGTAAACAGGTAAAACCCTGTTTTAAATGAATAATCCAGTGACTTCTGTGAATTTATAGTGTCTCAAATCTAAAATCTCCCATGAGGTATGTGATAGAACAATATAAGATGACAGTCATTCGTAAAAGGACTCTAATGTGCCATACTGCTGTATAGCCTATAGTGTACATTTATGGGATTTAGTGGTGTTTTATTGAATAGTGTAGTTAAATCTGTTATTGGAGTATGTATAAATGTTAATGCTGGCCTGAAACTCTACAGCATCCATCATAAGCTCTGCTGTTTGATAGATAGTGTTTCCTCCTCCTCTTTATTTCTTTCTGTCACTGTTTTCTCCATCCCAGGATAGTGGTAGGTCACTGCCTCACGCTTTGTTTTATATTGATTGAGTGCTAGATGTTTTTTATCAGGTTAATGTAAATTATACTGGGGAATCAGAGTCTGGGTGACCTCCTATCTTTGAAGAGCTTCTCATAAAAATGTGTGTGTGTTGTAGTTGTTTAAATGTGTGGATATTTGTTGTTGTAACTTTAGTTTACTACAAATCAAATTAGATCCCAAGAAAGAGCCTCTGAAATGTGAACTTAAAAGAAGTTAAATCTGTAGGCTGTTTTTACCAATTCCATGTTGGCATGCTTAATTTGACATTTATTCATTATATCCATAAGTTTCTGTCTATAAAAATGTCCTTTTCTTATTAAACAGTTATAGTTTTAAAAGGATAGTACACCTAAAAATGATTCAAACGAATTCTGTCATCATTTACTCACCCTTGTGTTGTTCCTTGTATGACTGACATTCTTCTATGGAGCACAAAAAAGATACAGTATTTAAAAAAAATGTTTAAACTGTTTTACTAGTACAATGAATGTCAGCCAGGTACAAAAACCGTTGCATTCCACTCACTGACTTTCATTATGTATAGAACAAAGAGAGAGAGTTCTCATCATATCTTTCAGTATTTTATGTACTGCTGAAGAAATTTTCATTTTTGGGTGAAATATCCCTTTTGCATACTAATAAATTATTTTTGGACATAGATCAGCAAGCTAGACACTTACACACTGGTCAACGGCAGCAACCAAGAACCTCATCAATTAAAAAATGACAAATGCTGGAAATATTACAATGTGCAACCTCTAAAGTCAGCATCGCAGCTCTGCACCATATGGTGAGTATAATTCCGTTATACTGTATATCACAATTTTTGCGAAATGGAGGATTTGAAATCGAGATGTCAGTAAAAAGTATGGCAGGCCAAGCAAAATATTTTAGATCACTCATTAAAGGCAGTTTTCTTTTTGCCACTGTTATTGAAAGGATAGTTCAGATTTTGTTTTGCACACAAATATCACCGCCAATGTCTTGGCAGATTTAATTTATGATTTTATGTTTTGGCAAATTTATGCTTGACAGCCAGTGTGTGTACTGTAGGTGACAGTTGTCTGTCAGTTGATCTAGGATTCAACTGCAAAATGTGGTGCTTATGGTCCAGATGTGGTGAGTTTACTCTTTACCAGTTGCGGGTTGATGGTGTAATATGCTGTACATGAACACATGAATAACATTCTGATGCAAATTTTTCTATTTTCCATATGAGGTAGGGTCAAGATTATTGAGGTTCTTATAACTGTTTTGAGAGTGGGTTAGATGTAAGCCTTGAGATCTCTGCCTGGGTAAAAGCATTATTGTGCTCGACATAATAATCTATGCAGCCAATGAGAGATGTGTATTCCTGTAGCTCTGAGACAGCCTCTTATGTACCACAAGCTTAATATAAATTCCTGTGGGTACAATCGAAACAGTCTTTTAATACTGAAACAGCCCCTCTGGCAATATTATGTTGGCACTTGTGTCAGTTTTTTCATGCTTTTAGAAGCAGTAGATATGCAGAGATTAACAACACTGAAGAGTGATCTGAATGGCTGAAGTGGGAGCATGAAAGGGTTTTGTATATGGCACAGATGTGGTTGTAAACATGATCCAATGTTCTGTCCTTTGTCGTCAGGACAGAGTCATGCTGAGAGAATACTGCTGTTGTTATGTGTGTTTTATTTGGATCGGTTCTTCCACTCTTAATGTGGCCTCAACTCTTTCCTGCCAAACTCGCAGAGGGACCTTAGCAGAGGTCACACGTGCATACAGAAACACACTGAGAGCTTCTTCTTTTATGGTAGTGTAACCCAACACAAGATGACCAACTTAACAAGAGAAGAGGCATCAACAATTTAAACGCACTGAGAGCATCTTCCTTTTAAGGTGTGGTGAAACCCTAACCCAATATAAGAGGGAACAGATGCACAGAACAATGTTGTATATATAGTAGAATTCAATGTTGAATGATGTCTCTGGAATATTTATAGTATCAGAGTAACATGGGACCAGTCTCACCCATATACAGTACAGACAGATACATTAATGTATAACACGTTATATGCTATACACAGGTCTTCTAATTTAGGCTTGTGCACCATTTCAATCTGAATCGAGGATGCCTTTTAAATTCAAATTCAATTCAGAATTTAATTTTAATTGAGGTTCACTATAAAGCCTAACAGTCATGTTCATTTTACACTAATACTACTGAAAGTTCATTGTACTTAAAAGAAAAAAGTGTAATTAAGTGTAAATATTAAGTGTAATACCTGTTTCACACCGCAAGCGTGAGCTTCACGTCAGCGTAACTACAGTGTCACTGCAGCTGCAGACTCGATAGAGTATTCACACTGGAAGTGTTTGTACAGCGTCACAGCAGCGGCTTCAAAGCTACATATTTCTTTACACAGACAACTATGAGTTTGTTTTTAGAAGTTGGTCAGTTATAAACTTTTGATAAATAGATTTGAAATGCCACAAAATTTCATTTTAGTTTATATATTTCATCATATGTAATGAATTCAATCTTTTTTGGACCAAGGGTTCACTTGAATTCCCTGAATGAATTTCTTTGAATTGCATTTCCGTAAACTCCTCTTTTTGATATTCCAATTGAATATATACGCATACTTCAGTGGCGCCGTGTGCATGCTTATGTTTATCCACTGTTATTCCACTGAAGTCTCGCTAAGCAACTATAAATTTCCTCTGCTGATGGCTTTCTGTTGGCATTTTAGTTGAACGTTTGTTGTTGTAGTAAGCGTTGGGTAGGTCTTCAGATACAGAAAAACTGGTGTTTTTTGATTGAGAATAGCGTGTAATGGCCAAATTCGATTTTGTACCTTAAACAGAAAATTCTGTCATCGTATATGCTCCTTATTTCTCTCAAAAATCATGTGCTTTCTCCCATTGAACAGAAAGGGTTACTGATAAAATGTCAAAACTGCTCTTTTCTGTAAAAAGGCAATTTATGTGCATATGTCAAGTTCAATTGTAAGTTTGCTTGGTTTACCAAGAAAAGCATTTAGGTTGGATTTGAACAATGCTAAATAAAATCTGTACAACTAGACTTACACATTATCACATATAATATAAAGTAGTCTGTTGTAGTTGGTTGTTGTATTGACTGGCCTTAACACAAATACTCAGATTTAACTGCACAGAAAACCCATGTAGTACATATCCATGAGCCCTCATTCCCCTTTAACACACTTGATGCATTTAGAGCACGATGTCCTAAAACAGAAATGTCATTGTATTCCAGAGAGGTATTAGGTTATTTGGATTTGAGTCTCAGGTTTAAATCCCTCTGTGGATCAAATATACAAGCGTAGACAGAAAGACACGCACATACAAACACTCACAGCACCTCATACAAGGAAACTCGCATGTCGTACATTCCTCTAGAAGTTCGCACCTGCTGGGGTGATTAATCCCTGCGTCTCTTGTGTGTGTGAGCGTTTGTGTGCATGTGTGTGTGTTTACCTCTGCACACATCTCAATTTTATAAGGCAGGTTTGATAACAGGTGTGTTGGAGAGGGGGAAATAATTCTTTTGATCTTATGTGATGCACATGCACACGCACACTGCTTTTAACACAGGCTCATAGCTAGCATATGTGTGCATGTGTCAGTCTCTCAACAGTCCGTGACTTTGCCAAGGTCTTCGCTCCTCACTGTGACCCCAATGTACTCTTGTGTTTCTCTCAGATCAAAAATAAATAAGCAGACCACCATAACATTGAGTTTCTATTATCCTTTATGGTGTGTTAAGACCAGGGCATACTTCTTTTTCTGTGTTCTCCTCCGTCTCGCGCACACAACTTTCAAAGTATACTCAACTGCAGATGCAGATGAGCGAGGATAGACGAGTTTGACACATGCGCAGTACCACCTCGTGGGCTTGTTCTGTCTCAACATTCACCTCGTGCCTACGCTGTTGTACGAGGACTCTTTGGATGATGAAAATTACATCACGCGGACAGTGTGCGACCATCGCGAAATGCAAACGGTCGAAATAGACACTTAATATTTAGTAATATCATCGATTTGATGGCACTGACACTATTGGATGAGAGCAAAACTTGAACTGGATTGTTTTCTGTAGAGCTGCTTCATAGCTGAATCGATTTTGTTTGTAATTGATGAACATTGCAACATCAACACTGTTATTGAACAGAACTGAATTAACATTGAACTGACCTGAGCTGAATAATGACATTATTGTCTTCAGTTTATCTTAAATAGCTGTTTATTGCTGAATTGAACTTGTTTTATAATTGCTGAACTTTACACAGTTATTGAACTGATCTGAACCAAGACTAGAGCTGCATGACACTATTGTCTTTTTAGAGCTGCTTTACAGCAGAATTTAGTTTTGTCTTATATTTAATGAAGTTGACATCACCGATTGCTACTTCCCTGTTTAATACTGTGAAGCTGCTTTAAAACTGTGTATAAGGTGATTTGTAAATAAACATGACTTGACCAAATGTACATTACATGTCATTACTTATTATACATATTTTAAATATTTAGTTATGTACAATATTCATCTAATTAATATAGTAAAATAATATAGTAAAAATAGATAATTTTCAAATATACATCAGTGAATTTGATGCCAATTTATAATTATGTCATGCACATTTTTACTTCTTCACATTTTTATTTTTGAAATTTAGTAGTGGTGAATTACTTTAAGAAATGCAACTTCTCTGAGAATATATAAGTGTGCTTTAGCATGCTATTAGATCATTACCATCGTAAACTCTTTCAGAGAAGCAGCATTTCTAAATTCATCCTTTTTTAAACCAATACAACATCAAAGCAATACAAATTCACATTATTCAGAAAATTACCATCAGATTTCAAATGACCTGTTCCCATTATTAGGCATAATCAGAATGTCTTCTTTTTTTTTTTTTTTTTAATGAGAACTATAGTTTTGTGCAATAAAATTTTACATATATTAAGCCTTTTTATGTGCCAATCTATGCCAATTTTTTTTTCTTTTCAAAAATTGGATTTTAAATGTTGCACTCTGTCCAGCTGCTTCTGAATGCAACATTTTAAAAAAAATGTATATACATTTTATATGATCAAGTCAGACTTAATGTTGACAAGATAACACATGCATAATATCCTTACATTAAGCAGACACCTACACATACATTTAAGTTAAATAGTGTGTAGGTGTCAGCTTGATGTGATGGTATTGATATATAATATCTTGCTGACTTAAAAAATTTTACATCAGCTGGTGATATTTAAATGTCTATTCAAGTAGCTTGTCACATGGTTTAGCTGTTATGTTATGGGATACATTGGTGTTTTTGGTTTTATTTTGGATTAACTCTAATAGTTTGTCCTTAACAACACACAAAAATTCTAACTATAGAATAAATGAGATTTGAAAGTAAGGAGAAAAATCATTATGACTGTACTGTATTTGAGTGCTGTCAGTCATTAAAAATATAAACAACACTCTCAACAGAACATGTTTTAGAGCACACTAGAGTTACAGATACCCTAAGAGGGGAGCATGGGACTTTCTGTACATCAGTATGGTACTTATGCCCACTGTGTGGACTGACTCAGACACGTGTGTGTGTTTCAGTATGCATGTGTGTGTCTCATGGGTGATGTATGTGCGTGCAAAGTGATGAGTGGAGTTGCGTGTAGATGCTGGTTGTTGTGCATATGTATGTTTGTGCGTACAATATGTTTGTTGTTTACATGGTTGCGTACCATGGAGTCTAAAAGTATGAGACAACAAATTTAAATGATACAGAATTCATTTTTTTATAGAAAGATAGTGATATAAAATGAATAAGAAATATTTAAACACCCTTTAAGCTCTCACGCACAAACAGGTTCCCTTCATGCACATAAAGCTAACACGGTTGAAAATATTTATTTTGACAGATGACCCATGGAGTTTTTATTCTTTCTGCAGGAAAACATTTATCGATATCTTTCCTGCAAAAATAAGGGATGAGTGGAGAATGGCAAAAATATGAACTGGCCATCCATGTACAGAAATAAATAAAGATGTGTGTATTGATCGCAAGGAAATGAGCAGCTCTTGGCATAACTGTAGATAGTGTGCAGTAAACAGATTTTAGATTTTATGGATACGGAGTGATATATTACATATGAAGACAAGTGACAGTGAGATTTTACTGAGATGACAAATTGCTAAAAACTGAAATGATGATATTTGCTGAGGACTTAAATTTGAGACTATTTATTAAATGGTTTCATTTTATACGTTTGTCGAATTTGTCGACCATTTTTCTGACATTTAAAGTTAAATAGGCTATTTTGCTGTTGTTCCTTTAAGATTTCTATGTATGTCCTCTTCACTTGTGAAATGATGAACAATGTTGTCATGTAAAGTATCCAGTTGTCACTTTTTCTCAATAACAGCCTCTTTGCAGAGTCTGCATTACATTGTGGCAGCCAGGATCACAAAATAATCTGTGCTGAAATGTGCCATGGAGTCTTTCAAGGCTGGCCTGACGTGGTAAGGGACATTGTTAAAAATTAGTTAATTTTGCACTTCCACACTGCAAAAAAAATATTTTCTGACTTTTGTGTTTTGGTCCTGTTTTTAGCATAAATATCTAAACATTCTTACATCACAATGCATTTACTTGAGAAGCAAAATTACTTAAAACAAGAAAATATATCTGGCAATGGGGTAAGAAAACAAAACTTGAAAAGCAAGAAAATATATCTGGCAATGGGGTAAGAAAAATAATAATCTTAATCTCTCAAAGGCAATATGTAAGATTATTTTTTTTGCCCCATTGGCAGATATTTTTACTTGTTTTAAGCAAAAATGTACAAAATTAGATAGGCCTACATTTTTCAGAAAACAAAACTTAATATCTTAAGTCATTTTGCTTCTCAAGTAAATCTACCTTGATTTAAGAATTTCTGTTTAAATATTTGTAATGGAAAACAAGACAAAAATAGTAAGTAAGAAAATCGTACTCGGTTACTAACGTAACCTCGGTTCCCTGAGATACGGAACGAGTACTGCGTCTGTTTAAGATGCTTATCCCGCCGTGCTATGCTAGAGGAACGACTAATACTTGAACTTGCCTTAAGCACCCAAGGGGGCCCAGAGGGGCCAAGTATTTTGCAGGGAAGCCCCGCAAAAGGCAGTAGGGCTAAACTCAGAGAGGTCGGCCCAGCCTTGTATCATCGTCCAAACGCCAAGCACTGGTTGTCATATAACAGAGTGCCCTGCTATGCAGAAAGGACCCGCGCTTGTAAGGCCGGGATGTCCAGACTATAGAATCTGGCAAATGTGGACAGCGAGGCCCAAGCCCAGGAAGAGGCAACGCCTCTAGTTGAGTGGGCTCTTACACCCATGGGGCATTGAAGGCTCAAAGACTGAAGCCTTTCAATAACGCAGTGTAACTGCACGGCCATTGGTTCGTGCAGTGAATAAAAAACGAACCAATGGCTCGGCAGCGGAGTTGCACGAGCCTATGGCGGTAAAGCCCGCCAAAGTCCGACAGAATGGGCGGGGTCATCTGGCTATATAAGCGGCACATCGCCATAGGATCCTCAGGTTACTTCGACTGAAGCGACATCTGAGTCGTGCAGCTACATAGCATGAATGCAAGCCCACATATGATGAAAACGTACTCGGTTACTAATGGAACCTCGGTTCCCTGAGATACGGAACGATTACTGCATCTGTTTAAGACGCTTGGGGAAAACTCCTTTTTCTCCAGTGATTGAAGCCTTTCAATAACGCAGTGTAACTGCGCGGTCATTGGTTCGTGCAGTGAATAAAAAAACGAACTAATGGCTCGGCAGCGGAGCAAAAAGCCCGCCAAAGCCTGCCAGAATGGGCGGGGTCATCTGGCTATATAAGCGGCACATCGCCATAGGATCCTCAGGTTACTTCGACTGAAGCGACATCTGAGTCGTGCAGCTACATAGCATGTCAAAGTACGCAGTACTTGTTCCGTATCTCAGGGAACCGAGGTTACGTTAGTAACAGAGTACATTCCCTATCGATACTTCAGAATGGCAGAACAGTTTTTAGCGTCAGGGAACGAAGGTCAATGGATTGTAGGGTCTCAATGGGAGGGTTCTGTAGTGTCCTCAGTACCGTGGACAGATCCCATGTAGGGACTGTGGAAGGGCGAGGCGGGTTGAGCCTCCTAGACCACTTCAAAAAGCGAACAATCAGGGTTTTCCTG
>NW_015549635.1:242385-252478 GCF_001515605.1 Sinocyclocheilus anshuiensis | reverse complement strand
GAATTCGAGGCAGGTGGGGCTCACTGATAACGCCTGCAGATCTCCCATACGCTTTACCGATGCTAATGCTAGAAGCAGAGCAGCCTTAAGTGTCAGAGAATGAAGGTCAATGGACTGTAGCGGCTCAAATGGAGGGCTCTTCAGAGCCCTCAACACCGTGGGCAGATCCCATGTAGGGACAGTGATGGGGTGAGGTGGGTTGAGCCTTCTAGACCCCTTCAGAAAATGAACAAGTGAACGGCCCTTATCCAATAGCTCTTGCAGGAAGGACAATATCAGAGATATGTCGCATGAGATTGGGTCTGCGCCGCGGACTGTACAACAGGCGGAGAAGACAGACCACTTAAGGGCATAGAGGCGTCTTGTAGACAGTGCTCTAGCCTGAGAGATTGTGTTTAGCACTTTCTCGGGGAGGTTTGCAAGCTCCCATCGAGAGGCCAAAGGTGCAGAGCCCACAGCTCGGGCTGGGGGTGCCATATCATTCCGTTTGCCTGAGAGAGGAGGTCCCGTCTCAGGGTAATGGGCCACGGGGCTGCCGAGAGCAGCCGGCACAGCTCTGCAAACCAGTGCTGGTTCCTCCAGAGCGGGGCCACCAACAGCACCTCGCGTCTCTGTTCCCTGACTCGCCTGATCAGCTGTGGAATCAGAGCAATCGGGAGAAAAGCGTAAAGGGGGAGGTTGGGCCAGTCGTGGGCCAACGAAAAGTAAGTTGGGCAATGAAAGTTGTCTTCTGAGGCAAAGAGGTCGACCTCTGCCCTGCCGAAGATCTCCCAGATTTTCTGAACCGTTTGAGGGTGGAGCGTCCTCTCCTCCGAGGGGACGTTGCTCCGAGACAGCATGTCTGCTCCTTGGTTCAGCCTGCCCGGTATATGCGCTGCTCTCAGTGAGCGCAAGTTGAGCTGAGCCCATTCCAAGAGGCGCTCCACTAGTGCGAAGAGGCGCTTCGAGGAGAGACCGCCCTGGCGATTTATATAGGACACTACCGTCATGCTGTCCGAGCGGACTAAGACGTGGTGTCCCCTTTGGTCTGGCAGAAAGGTTCAAAGGCCCAGACACACTGCCAGCATTTCCAGGCAGTTGATGTGAAGCCGGCCTTCCTCTTTCGACCAGTAGCCGAAAGCTGGCTTGCCATCGCACAGTGCTCCCCAACCCGTGTTGGAGGCGTCTGTCGAGACTACCTTCCTTCTGCAGACCATTCCCAGGGGCACGCCCCGTTCCATCCAACGAGGATCTTTCCAAGGGGCCAGGGCTGATACACAGGCCCGGTCTACCTTGACACGAAGGCGTCCGAGACGCCAGGCGCGGGATGGAACTCGTGGTTTCAGCCAGTACTGAAGGGGCCGCATGCGGAGCAGGCCCAACTGTAGTACCGGAGACACCGAGGCCATGAGGCCTAGCATCCTACATTTATGTAGGACACCACAGACATGTTGTCCGATCGGATTAGTACATGGTTCCCCTTTAGTACTGGCAGGAAGAACTGACAGGATCGACATACTGCCAGCATTTCCAGGCAGTTGATGTGAAGCCAGCCTTCCTCTTTCGACCAGTAGCCGAAAGCTGGCTTGCCATCGCACAGTGCTCCCCAACCCGTGTTGGAGGCGTCTGTCGAGACTACCTTTCTTCTGTAGACCATTCCCAGGGGCATGCCTCGTTCCATCCAATGAGGATCTTTCCAAGGAGACAGGGCTGATACACAGGCCCGGTCTACCTTGACACTAAGGCGTCCGAGACGCCAGGCGCGGGATGGTACTTGTGGTTTCAGCCAGTACTGAAGGGGCCGCATGCGGAGCAGGCCCAACTGTAGTACCAGAGACACCGAGGCCATGAGGCCTAGCATCCTCTGAAACACCTTGAGGGGACGAGAGGCTCCATCTCTGAATGACGCCGCAAGCTGCTGAATAGCCAGCGTACGTTCTGGCGCGGCTATCGCCCTCATTCGGAAAATAATCAGTCCCCTGGGCATACTTGCGAGAGGATCTGTTTCAATGTAATCATCCTGAACGGCCGTCTCATGAGGGCGTGATTCAGACACCTGAGATCGAGAATGGGCCTTAGGCCGCCATCCTTCTTGGGTACGAGGAAGTAACGGCTGTAGAAGCCTGACTCGCTCTCGGCTGGGGGAACCGTTTCTATGGCTCCTTTTGCCAGCAAACTCATCACCTCGGCGCGTAGGACGTGTGCATCCTCGCTCTGAACCGAGGTGGAGACCAGTGTGTAACCTCATTTTATTATCCCCATGACCCAACTTGACACTCCGGGGATGGCCTGCCAGGCCTCGGCCCGCGTGGCAAGTGGCTGGATTGGTTTGAGCGGTGGGCCGACTAGGGGGGACCCGACGCTCGCTATGAGTGGAAGAGGAAAGTTGCTCTCTTTTTGAAAATGTTTGTTTTATTTTTCCCGCTATAACAGTGGTTGGTTGTGTGGACGCGATTAGAACAGGCTCCATGTTCACAACAGTATTTTTGGTCACAAACACACTGCCATCGACACCCGTAACTGAACAGGGTGCTTGGAGGCATAACTGAGGCGTTTTGGGGGTGGTCCAGCTGCAGCGAGACTTGGCCCCCTCCTCTTCCTGTCCCACAGATCAGGATGATGCCTGAGGCGCAGGGTCCAACACTATCTTGGGTCGGGGGCCCTGGCATTTAGGAAACTGGTGGCGCCTGGCCAAGTGGGAGCGCTGGCGAGGCTCGGGCTTAGGAGCCGTGGGAGCAACTGGTGGCGCGGGCTTTGCGGGATGCTGAGTCAGCACATTTTTGGGGCGACTAGAAGCAGCCGTAGAGCTGGAGCGCTTTGGCAGGAAGTGTCGCATTGCTTGGGACGACTTCTGTGCAGCGGTAAAGCGTTCAGCGAAGCCCTCAACTGCAGGTCCAAACAGGCCAATAGGGGAAACCGGGGAGTCGAGGAAGGGGACCTTATCTGCATACTTGATCTCTGTGAGGTTTAGCCATAGATGGCGCTCCAGCACCACTAGGCTGGCCATGGATCTGCCAATCGCCTGCGCTGTCATCTTGGTGGTGCATAGAGCCAGGTCGGTCGCTCTGCGCAGCTCCTTAAAAGCTGCGGGGTCCGTGCCGGACTCGTCCATGCAACGGAGGAGCTTGGCCTGGAAGACCTGTAAGACCACCATGAGATGAAGCGCCGAGGCCGCTTGTCCAGCAGACGAGTAGGCTTGTCCGGCGAGAGCTGATGTCGCCCTACACGGCTTGGATGGGTGGGCCGCCTTTGCCTTCCAGCCGATGGCCGTGGGCGGGCAGAGATGCGCGGCCACTGACTCATCCAGGGGAGGCAGTCTGTCGTATCCTTTTTCTTCGGTGCCGTCGACTGATGTGAGGGTGGATGAAGATGAGGCACGAAGGCGGGCCGAGTAGGGGGCACGCCAAGACCTGGTGATCTCGTTGTGGACCTCCGGAAAGAATTTTGAAGCTTGTTGTCGGGGGGCCTGTCTGCACCCTGGCAAGAACCACTCATCCAGGTGGCTGCGGGTGGGCTCCTCCGGCGGAGACCACTCCAAACCCAGCTCCTCCACAGCTTTAGGAAAAGCTCGGCGTCCATGCCCGTGCTGGCTGTGCTGGGTTGTGCAGCTGGCAAGGGGGCGGGGTCGACGTACGAGCCCAACAGCTCCTCCGCATCTGAAGCCTCCAACGACATGCTGTCATCCATGGCGTCACACTCGCTTCCTCCAAATGAGACCAGATCGCTTGCAGCCGCAGAGGGACACTGGTCTGGGAGGGAGAATTGGACTAGAGAAACCTCTCTGAGCGGAGACGGGGGCTCAGCCGGCGTGGGCTCACTCGTCACCGAGCGCCGAGTTCCTCTGCCCTGCTGCTTTTTCCTCACAGGCTCCTGAGAGGAAGAAAGCGGGAGGGCGCGAGGGGTGGAGTCGCTCTCTGAAAAGAAAGCTTTCCGCGAGCGCAGAGAGGCGAGACTCATATCCTCTAGGCGCCCAAGCATGAAACACACTCTCCGTGACCGTCAGCGGCGTGCAATATATGGCGCGGCATTTGAAACAACGCCGAAAATTTTCTCTGAAATTTGCTCTTTTATATCGCCGGATAGCGGCAGGGAACCGGAGACCATCGCTGCTGCAGGCGCGAGGGCGGCGTGAAGCAGCGAGAATGGCCAAGCAGGAAGGGGTCTCTCGATCTGCTGCGAGGCTTGATCACGGCGAAGGCTTCGTAGTCTCGTAGAGCGAAGATCTAGTAGTCATCTCTGAAGGAGAATAATCTGAGGATCCTATGGCGATGTGCCGCTTATATAGCCAGATAACCCCGCCCATTCTGGCGGGCTTTGGTGGGGTTTGGCGGGCTTTACCGCCATAGGCTCGTGCAGCTCCGCTGCCAAGCCATTGTTTCGTTTTTTATTCACTGCACGAACCAATGGCCGTGCAGTTACACTGCGTTATTGAAAGGCTTCAGTCATCGGAGAAGTTTCCCCAAGAGTCTTAAACAGACGCAGTACGAGTGAAGTATCGATAGCGAACATTTTTTGCAGTGCAAAAACAGCACATCATTTGGAAGCAATCTGGAAATGTTTCATTATTTATTTTATTTAACTGCAAACAAGTTTCTCGGTTGAAATCACATTATCTTTACATAGAGGAGTACATCAAACCTATTTATTTAAAAAGATTTTTCATGATATGTTTGTTTAATGATCTTTTTGTCTAGGTGGATTTTGAAGAAACGACCGGGCACATGTACACAAGTGATAAGTCAGCTCAGTTTAGCCTTAGAGGCAGGGGAGATTCAGAGTTCCAGTTCATTACGGCTAGTCTTTATTAATTCAGGAGTTCCAAATGACGGCTGAACATTCAATTCAGGGTTGATCTAAATCTATAGAAGGCAAAGGGTCGACACGTACATGTTTCTGTCCCTAATAGAGGGGTTCAAGCATGAATCCCCCCCCCCACTCATCGATGTAGAGAAATGGTGAAGAAGGAGGCTGTTCTGGAAGGAATAGGTGGCTGTTTATATGCATTTAGCATTATTATGCTTTAACTGGATATGTTATAATCCATTTAACGTTTAAGTGATATCACTTTACCTGCCTCAGTGAATTTAACAGAAGAATGATTGTACATTCTTCATAGTTTTATTGTTTAGGTGTTGAAGAGAGCACTCAGCGGCACAGCTGATAACTGACTGCTTTCTCTCTAATAAAAAAAATCCATATCTATCTATCGATCTGTCTATCTATCTATCTATCTATCTATCTATCTATCTATCTATCTATCTATCTATCTATCTTTTGTAATGCTATGCATCTATTTTCATACAGAAAATAGCACTTTCATAGCACTTTTCATACATGAGCTGCACTCAGTGTGCTTCACATGGGCATAAAAAGAAACATTGACAATTTCAGACAATATCAATGCATTTTACTCAAAAACAGCCTAAGAAGTTCACAAAAGGAAGGAAGGAAGAAAGAAAGAAAGAAATCAAAGAATACAAAAAAAATGTATCACGGTTTCCAAATAAATATTAAGTAGCACAACTGTTTTCAACTTCGATGATAATACGAAATGTTTCTTGAGCAACAAATAAGCATATTAAAATTATTTCTGAAGGATCGTGTGACACTGAAGACTGGAATAAATTAAAACAATTCTGAAAGATTGAAAAAATTAAGATTTGCATCACAGAAATAAATTGCATTTTAAAATATATTACTATAGACAACAATTATTTTAAATTGTAATAATGTTTTATAATATTACTGTCTTAACCATATTTTTGATCAAAGAAGTGCAGCCTTGGACAGCATAAGAGACTTTTAATAAATATTCAAAAATCTTACCCAACATAAACATTTGAACAGTAGTAAATGTAGTTTAATTGTAATTAGCTTAAAGCAGTAAAGTAAATCAAGTAAACATATGTGTTTTTATGTGTGTGTCTATTGAGAAGCTAAAACAGGATTTGAAGATATTTTTATTCAAGTCGACAGACATAGCCTCGCAGAGATAGACAGATACAGAGCGAGAATGGTATGTTGTCAATTCTTGGGAAGATGGTTGGGAGAGTGCAATGGATGTAAGTTTTTAAGTGTGTCCCTGTGTTTGTAAAAGGCTGTGTTAATGGCTATTTTTCTCTTCAAACACTCTCTTGAATAATTTATCCTCATTTTGATTCACATTCTGCCAAAAGTTAACTTGGTCATTAACTTTCTGTGATTCCTACTGCACAGCTTATCCTCTGTCCCTGCCTGTATTCTTCCCATCATCTCATCTCAATGTCTCGAGGAGTTAGCTAGTCGATTGCAGCTCTATTCACTTGAATCTCTCTCTCTATTTCTCTCAATCCTCTTCCAGAATTCATCTATCCATGCTCGCTCATCGTTAGTCTGTTTTCCCATCTTCGTATTTTGTTTGATGGAGGAGTGAGAAAGTGTGCGTGGACCCCCTGAGTTCTGTTTGCGCTGACTCAACACACATTCACTTATAATTCAGACTCCTGTCACAGACTGATTCGCAGAGGTTGGGATTTCATCGAATTGCATTGTGGGGCCCCCTGCGATGGTTCTGAGGATGGGCAGGGCCGCTCTGTGCTTTCAGGGACTCCCTCATCAGCAGAAAAAGTGATGGGCGGTACTATGGTAAGGGAGGGGGAGGCGTGGTGCGGTCGGGACAGAAGTGTCTCTCTGGGAGTACAAAGTGTAATTAAGAGACTCTTAATGGATCTACTAATGAATGAAACATCCAGGAGCCCATTTGATTGTGTGTATGTGTGTGTGTGTGTGTGTGCACTCATCATCTGCTAACACTGCTTCAATTTAATATGCTTTCTACGTAAATGAATATGCAAGAGTACATTCTCCAACACTATTACAGCTTCCTTCATTTTTGCCTTACACTAACAGTTAAAATCCAATTAACGCATAGCACGCCTCACTATTCAGGAACATGATTTGTGAAGCTTCGTAGGAGTATAAAAATCTTGACTCACCCTTTTTCAATCTGTTTGGTTTTATCTTACAGTTTTTCTTGGAGAAGTTATGGAGTGTTGTGGTAAGCAATATTGTTTCAGAGGTTTATGTCAATTTTCTGTTCCATCTAATTCTGACTGAATAATTATGTTATTAGAGAAACACACACTATCATTAAATACTGAAGTAACACTTTATTTTAAGGACCAGCTCTTGCTATTAACTAGTTGCTTATTATAGCATGCATATTACAAGCATTTTGGCTGTTTATTATTACTTATAAAGCACATATTAATGGTTTAGTCGGCATGACCATACTTTAGATCCCTTAATCCTATGCCATACCCAAACTTAACAACTACCTTACTAACTATTAATAAGCAGCAATTTAGGAGTTTATTGAGGAAAAAGTCAGAGTTAATAGTTAGTTAATTGAGAATTGGTCCCCATAGTGTGACCAATACTGATAAATAGCATTAAACAGCATCGGTGTACTTCTTATGTACATGCAGTGAGTCTGGTCATCCTCTTTACCAATGATTATTTGGATTTAAACTTATACATATTCATATACTTGTTTATATTCAGACCGTGCTGAACTGTTAATAGACAGTAAAGCAGAATAGCTTACAGTTTGTCAGCCTTGAATGGGAACCCATCACAGCCTCCGCTCGTCCTCTCATTCACCATTAGCTCTTTCCGAGGTCACTGGCTGTATGGTAAACACAGCATCTGAAATATAAATGACTTTTTTTTTTTACTGCAGGTCACACTGCTATTGTTCCTAATAGGTTCTTAAGCTTTGATTTGCCATATAAATGTTAAATGGCAGTCAAGGGAGGAAGTGGAAGATGTATTTGTGTGTGCTTATGGAGGGGTTAGCATGGTGTGTCACTGCTCTGTGTAGGGCGACAATTTTGGCGTTGACAACCAAGTGGAAAAATGAAAGAATGAAGCTTTGTGTTGAATAAATAGTGACGAGGAGAGAAAGGTTGTTTCTTACATTTTTTAGATTTTTAAACACACTTAAATAATATTTGTTTAAATTGATACGATAATAATATTAATAATATTTGTTTAAATTGATAAGAAAAATTAATTGTATTATTGTATTATATTTTGAATTAGGTTTGTTTGTATTACTTCTTTGGCTTTCCCCCCTAATTTTAGGCAGAAATCGAACACAGTTTAGTGTCGTTTACACTTATAACAAAACAAATAATAATTTTCCATGGCAAGAAATAATAATAATAAGAAAGATGGTTATTATTATTTTCATATACTGTATACATTCAAAAATACAGTAAAAATTAATATTGTGAAACATTATTACAATTTAAAGTAACTGTTTTCTATTTTAACATTATTCCTGTTATGCAACAATGACTTTTCAGCCATTACTCCAGTCTGCAGTGTCACAACATCCAATCCTTCAGAATGAAATAGAAATATTTTGTAAAATTATAAACATCTTTACTGTCACTTCAATTTAATGCAGATCAATTTAATGCATCCTTGCTAAATAACAAATAAAATGAAATAAAATAAAATAAATGTTAAAAAAAATAATAATAATAAATAAATCACACTAACTCCAAGTGTTTGAACGATATTGCACTCTGGCCACTTATTTTCTTAATCTATACAATTTCACATTCCTTTCACTTTTAAAAGCTGTACTGCATGTCATTACAGTTATCAATGTAAAAAAAAAGTTTCTGTTTGTTTAATTCTTATTTAAGGGATTATAATATTGGGTACTAATGGTGGCAACTTAGTTTGCATTTTATTTTATGATTTCACTGGACTGTGGAGCATTCAGAGTTATAGAAAATTGTGTGACCACAATATGTGCATAATATTTATTAGAGAGAAGAATAATAATGAATGTATTTAATGACTGGTAAGAGGTGGATTTACAGTGAACAAATAACAGTTTTTAGGGGAACAGAGATGAACGACAAGAGGGTCTGTTTATTCCTATGATACCAGCTGAAAAATACTTTGCAAACTAAAGCTAAATAAAAAAATCTTCACCTTTAAATTAGCTTGGAGAACAAGGGCATGCTGTTAATATTATTGAAAACCTACCTTTCTCCCTCTTTTTTTCTTTTACTGAAAAACCACTTTTTTTTACCCACACTAACTAAATCCTCTGGGATAAAGTCAGGCAATTAGTTGTGTTTTGTCCTGAATTCCAAGACTAATTATTTCATTGATAAGCCTCATTATCATTGCATACAGTCAGGAGCCAGGCTTTACAAAGCTGCCAGACATTTTCTAAGGGGGTTTCCAGATCCCTTCAAGGATACACTTAAGGAAAGCCCTTCCCCTGTGTAGCCTGGAGAGATTTGTGCATGGAATACCTGGCAACCCAGATTTCGCATTACCGCAGTGAATCAATGCAAACGTGGCAGCAATGAATGAATCACCTTTGAGGAGAGTGTGAATGAGAGCAAGAGAGATAGAGGCTGGTGGTCACAGGGGGAAGCCTCCGCATGCGTGTGTGTGTGTGTGCAGTCTCTGCAGGGTATGTTCTCATCACTTCTATATGAGAACAAGTAGTGTACATAAATGCAATGAAGACGCATCACAATTTTGAACATGAATCACGTCTTCGTGTGATAACAGATTCATCAAGAGTGACTCAATTAAGCAACGATGTCCTTACCTTCTCACATATCACACAAACACATATATTATGTCATCTATAGCATTGCAGCTTGTCCTGAAGATTGATTTTATTCAGAGATAGATCTGAGTGTGTGCACATGTCAGTTTTTGTTGATTTCCCTCTATTGCATCAGCATGCTCGTTTTTATAAGAAATAATTGCTAATTTAGAGATGTGTGTGTGTGTGTGTGTGTGTGTGTGTGTGTGTGTGTGTGTGTGTGTGTGTGTGTGTGTGTGTGCGCGCATATCAGTTTGTTGATTTCCCTCTATTGCATCAGCATGTTCAGTAATTTCTTGTCATAATTGCTAATTTAGTCTACATTACAATTATTTTAGTATTAAATGATGTAGTATGTCATATCAATGACTTGATCTCCTCAGCCCACATGAGTTTGAATGCCCTGTAGTACATCATATCACAGCTGTGTTTCTGATGTTAAAGTCTGCTTTAAAGGGGTCATATGATGTTGCTAAAAATAACATTATT
>NW_015549635.1:241472-242362 GCF_001515605.1 Sinocyclocheilus anshuiensis | reverse complement strand
TTTATAAAGAATATCTCTTTGGATTTGAGACTTTAGTCTTTGCAACTTTACAGATCTTCTTTATGCACCAAGAGCTTGTAACACTCCAAAGAGAAAGGAAAACTTGAAATCGCATCATATGACCCCTTTAATTGCAATAAATGAACTCACTGCGGCTAAACAAATGAGTGAAAAGAGGGATAAGGTGTGATGTTTTTAGACTGCTAATTGGACCAAAGAGACGAATAAGGAACAGATTAGATTAATTAAGGAGTATTGATTTATGAGATTAGGCTGAGGGTGTATGGTGTAGAAGATATGATTACAGACTGACCTACAGTGAGAAAGGAAAAGGTCAAGATGAGCAGATGACCTCAGGGGAAAGAGGACAAGGAGAGTGAAAGGGAAAGAGACAGTAAAGAAAATAGAGGTTAGGGGAGAGGTTTTTGTTGTGTTTTTCAGTATACACATTTCTGTCCTTTAAAAAATATATACTGTAGGCTATTTAAGCTACGTTAGACTACTTAAGAAAATAATGTGAATTTATATATTCTGTACAATACAATTCAAAAGTTTTCTGGGAAAAGAAAAGTATTAGATTGGTCAAATTACATATATACTGTACACACGTGTGCGCATACATGCATGCATGCATTGCACATAAATATATTGGTGAGGTTTTTTTGAAAGAAGTCTCTTATGCTCACCAAGGCTGGATTTATTTGATCACAAATACAATAAAAACGGTGAAATTATTGTACTATTGTGATATTGTGAAACATTATTACAATTTATAAAACAGCTCTTTTCTGTTTTAATATATTTTAAAATGTAATTTCATTTCATGTAATGTCATTTAAAAGTCTTTACTGTCACTTTTGATCAAGTTAATGCATCTTTGCTGAATTAAA
>NW_015549635.1:233857-241257 GCF_001515605.1 Sinocyclocheilus anshuiensis | reverse complement strand
ATATACTATATATATATATATATATATATACTGTATATATATACTATATATATATATATATATATATATATATACATTTTATATAAAAAAATGTAAGTGTACTGACCCTAAATCTTATTTGAATTGTAGTCTATACAATATATAATGTCATGTTATTTTAAGTAAATTTATTTTTTTATTTTTATTTTATTATAATTTCTTTAAAGGATGTTTTGAAATTTGTACTGGAAAACAGGACAAAAACCTCTCCACTGACCTCATATTTCTTTAAATTCAAGACTCAGTCTCATCATTTTATTTCCCAATTAAATAAATAGAATTTTATTTGATTGTAAAGCAATTAAATGTTTAAGGATCAGTAAATTTCAGTAGATCATGCTATTTAATGGTGTTGTTGTATATCCCGATTCTGGCATACTTTCTTGTACATACTATATGAAGTGCTGCATATATTCTCACCATTGTCGTTGTATGTAGTGTCTATTCCTGAGGTTTGTGAGCTGTGATTGAATCTAAGTGATGAGGTTCTTATACAGTGATGGTTGTCCAGTGCAGGTGAAGTGGCAGGAGGGAGGCGGTACACTTTGGGTCTCCTGTCGCCATGTTGATGCCGGCTGCTTCGGATGATGTCGTCACATTCTGACATCTCCGGCTGCCTGCCCAGCATGTCGTGAGCAAGTTCTAATTTAGAACGTCAGAATGAATACATACACACAATCATTAGAGCGGAACATTATGCACAACTAAACTCTAAAAGCTACAACACATATGCACACTTCTTGCTCAGCAAAGCTATGTGAAGAATACCTCAAATATTGCTGCTTATTAAAAATAATCTCTGTTTAACTTAAAAAGTAGCAAGAGGGAATTGATAGGTGCTCTCTTTTACCATGGTTGTATAAGCACACACATTCAGAAAATGTCAAATCTAGTCTTAAAACTGTCATTTGTAAGTGTTTATCCCTAGATTAGGGCCAAGACATGTTAGTCAACCTAAAATAGTATTGTTATATGTGAATGAAGGACTGAGTAAATGAAAGTGAAGGGAGGAACAAATATGCAGGCCAGCTGTTTTCTTGCTTTTTATGACTTCTGACATCGCCAGTGAGAGAGAGAGAGAGAGCGGGAGTGGCAGAGACGAAGAAGAACACCTGATTAGCATTGTGTTCATGTCCCACTGCCGTGACTCTGAATGGCTGCGAGAGAGCAAAAGAACATGGGCAAGAAGGGAGTAGAAGGACAGAGTGCGGGAAAGAGCCAGCTCAGCACTTTCTAGAGGCCAGGGCGCAGGAAAGAAGAGAGGCTGGTGGACCTGGGAAGAGAAAGAAAGCAGACACAGGGACACACATGCACACACACTTCTCACAGGCTAATTGCTTCCCTCTCTTTTCATCTCTCTCTCTATTTGCTGACACTTTGGGTGAGGTTAATACAGCAGGATGGCAGTGTCAGGAACAACTGTTGTTCTGTGTCTGCGTCTTGGAGATTAACAATAGAACCATACCTCATGGCAGAATAGAGCAAGACTCCTTACAAGACACCCACCTGGGCATCATGCACCTTTTTATTTGAAGGGTGAAATAGGCATATACATATATATATATATATATATATATGCAGTGGCGAGCACAGACCTCCGGAGTGTCATGGGAAAAAATCAAGATCTGAGGGCAGATGGGGTCCCCTCGATAGAAACCATGGTCCAGGGGGTGGTTTGCCCCCCTCGAGTTCCAGGGGTACCTATAGGACTGATAGGGCACCTTAGTGTTGCCAATTAAAGGTGGGGCTCAGCCTTGGTGAGCATAAGAGACTTAAAAACATTTAAAAATCTTACTGGCCCTAAACATTTGAACAGTAGTGTGAGATAAACTTTATTTATAGCCATGTGAGATATGAGAGACATGAGGGTATGTAAATCTCAACAGAAACAAATGATCTGCTGAAGAATTTTTAGACATGTGAGTGTGTGATTTCTGCCAAAGTATTTTAGACAAACACTTCTTTTTACCAACAATTATTGTGCAAATTAATTATTCAGATTCAAATAATTTTATTTGAAAGTTGCATTCAAGCTCAAAAAAACTGAAGGGGGTTTGAAAGGGTTTTATGTTAACATTAGAGGAAAAAGTGGAAAGTGATGCACACACAGCAGACTGTCTCGGACGTGAGATGTGTGTCTATGCGGCGGTAATGGTCATTAACTAATGCATGGTGGGAGTGTGTAAGGCAAAGAGAGCTTTGGGTCAGAAGGCACTGACGCAAATACTCACACCAGACCAGCCCTCTATCATCACATCATCTGTCTCTGTCACGCTGTGTGCCAGCACGACCACACACACATACATAAAAAGCCATTGCAGTTACACAAGCAGCGGGATGCTGGTGTGTAAACCTTCTGTAGCATCTAAAGTAATGTATAAAGCGCAAGTCGTGCAAGGACAGATGGCGGTATCTGGGTTGCTGTGTCCTGAGGTGAATGTTCACCGAGCTCTGGATGAATCAAAAGAGAGAAGAAAAGGTGCCTGGATTGGTTTTGTTAAGCCCTGTTCACACTGGCAGTGATTTTATCACTGGAGGTCACCAAGTCACTGTGTTGTTGGTCACTAGTTGGTTTTTCTGGAGTTGGATGCATAACCAAACATGATTGGTGGGCTGTGTAACAGAAATGTTTAGAATTTGACGGCAAAGAATTGGAAGGGTAAGATTCTTTTTTGGAATTTTTGAAGTTTTCTTGATGCTAAAAATGCAATAGAGGCATACAGTATATATAAATACAGAAGTGCATAATGAATGAATGAAACTCAGAATATCAACAATCTCTGACACTGTTTTCCCACACATATTTTTTTTAATCTATCGCTATGTGGACAGAGGCAAATCATTAAAAATTAAATTGTAGAGTAAATGTTACTTGAAAAGTAACATTTGCTTTCCTGCTTATAACACTACAGTGTCATTCATCTTCTTTCTTTCTTTCTTTCTTTCTTTCTCAGTGATGTCTTATCTTTTCCTCTCGTCTCTTTATTGTGTTATTCTCACTTTGTTCTCTGGTGGCAGCTGCTTTTCTTCTCCATCTCTCCCCTTTCACTGCATTCTCTCATCCCACTATCGGCAGGCCTCAGACATGTCCCAGCTCGTTTAGACACAAATCATTAAGCTTTACAGAGGAAAAAAGGCCCATTAGTGCAACTTTAATTAATCCCAAACTGCACATTACTGTCTGTTGTGACCTCTATGTATATGTATGTGGCTGTTTTTCTTGACATTCCCTGCATTTACATCCATTGACAGACGGACTGATAGATAGAATGAATGAACAATAAAATCTAACGATGGATGGATGGATGGATGATAGAGGTAGATTTGAATGGATGGATAGAACGATACAATGATCTAACGATGATAGAGAGATATGGATGGATCTGAGTTTGGGTCAGTTGTTTGGTGAGAAATGTAAGAGTTGTTCCCGTGGTAAGTGATTGATTGTCCAGCTAAACATTGTCATTACAGCCTTGGATAAAGGCCACAGGGAGCGTCCACTGTAATTTTATGCACTTTAGCCCAATACGTCCTCTGAATATGAAGCACGCATTTGTACGCATCCACTCCTGTTAGCTTGGCACAGACAATATTGTGCCTGACAAGTACGTTTTTGTAATTCTGCGCAAAACAAGAAGTAGTCTGCAGGTTGTTAATATGAAGAGGCAGTTGAGAAGAATCAGAATTATGTTTATAAGATTTACATGATTTTAGTTTTGCTGAGTGGGACTGTTTTGTTGAATTTAAACTATTTGCTGTACATTTAAATAGCTTTTGACTTTTGAGCTTTTGAGTTATTCATCTATTAGTAGTTCTGCATTGCACATTTTTACTTTTTACAGTGTACAGTGGACATTTTTAACTCTTGATAGGATTTCTTACAAAGTTCTTTTGCTTCCATCATTGAAATGTGCAATAACTACGATTCAAAAGTTTGGGGTCTTAAGATTTTTAAAAATGTTTTTGAAAGAAGTCTCATGCTCACCGAAGCTGTATTTATTTGCTAGAAATACAGTAAAAATTGTAATATTGTGAAATATTGTTGCACTGTAAAATGTTTTTTTATTTGAATATATTTTAAAATGTCATTTATTCCTGTGATGGCAAAGCTGAATTTTCAGCAAACATTACTCTAGACTTCAATGTCACATGATCCTTCAGAAATCATTCTCATATGCTGATTTGGTGCTCAAGACACATTACTTATTTTTATCAATGTTGAAAATAGTTGCTTAAGTGCTGCATAATATCTTTTCACAGTTTTCTGAAAAACTTTTAGCATTTTTCAGCAACCTTTTTCAGCATTTTTAGATGAATAGAAACTTCAAAAGAACAGCTTTTATTTGAAATAGAAATCTTTTATAAAAATGTCTTTGCTGTAACTTTTGATCAATACTGAATTTTAATTTGTTTAAAAAAAAAAATCTCACTAACCTCAAATTGAAACTGTAAATATTGATGAAATGACACTTCTTACAGTCACAAAAAAAAAAAAAACGGTCTGTTTTTGGCACAAACAAATAGTAAATGGACTTCTAATGGAATCTATGATATGACCCCTTTAATGTGCTCACGTACATGCTGGATAATAAATGCAGTCTTATTTTTGTTTGTGTCTCTCCTCCTCTCTCCCTTTCTTTCCCAGAATGAAATATGGCAGTGGAGGAGCCAGACTTTTGTTAGGATCTGTTGTGCCTGAAAGCTTTATCGATGCTTTGCGTGAAGTATGAGAGTCTTCCTCTTTTATTTAGCGTGTGAACGTCTTCCAATAAAATAACCGTGCCATAACTTCTGCCCACTCTCTTGTTCTCCCTCTGTAACACTCGTTCACTTTTCTCTCCCCCACGGGAAGGCGACGACTCCATCTCCAGCTGATTGGTTGATGTATGGTGTTATTCAGAGAGATGCAAAACCACATAACTCACCCTGACGGGGCTTATAGGAGAGATAGTGAGGCACAGAGAAGGGAAAGGTGTCTGTGTAACAGTGTCTGTGTAACTTTTGTTGAAGCCTAGGCTCTTGGCAGACTGGCATCCCTGAGCGGACGCACTCAAACGCACATCAATATCACCCATCAGGAGTGCCCTTCACACCCTCTGTCCCGGGAGATGGGGTTTACGGTTATGCAGTGCAAACTGAAGACAGAGAGGGCTTGTGTATCAGTGCCGCTCTGTGTGTGGCTTTCAAAGCGTGTCACGGTAGCGCTACTAAAGAAGCTGACAAAGACGGATCTGCGGGGAATTTCCTACACAACCCGAATCAACCCGAGTCGGAGAAGATGAAGGAAATGTGCTTTATCGCGGCAGAATATGCCGGTTTAATCTGTGAATATCTTTATTTGCCACCTCTTTGCTTTGTGTGGAGCCTTTAATGCAAAAGCGCACACATATTTCTTTCCCGGCTTCTGTGAGCGGTGATTCGTCTGTGGACTGTGGCGGTGGCAGCCAGACACTGTGCCATGTAGCTGAATGTTAAAACTGTAGTTTGGTCCCTCAGGGCCTCACCTTCAGAACTGATCAATGGACAATAGCAAATAGAGGCCTGCAGAGAGAAAGTCCAAACTATTTCTGTAGTGTTTTACATAGAGGGAGTGCTGAGAGGAAATGGGAGAGGCACAGAAAGTGAACGTTTGTGAAAACAGAGTGACAAAAAGAAAAAGAAATTGCTAAAAGCACTAACACTGAAATGTTTGGGGTCATTAAGATTTTTTTTTTTTTACGCTCAATAAGGCTGCATTTGTTTGCAGTAATAATGTGACATATTATTACAATTTAAAATAGCAGTTTTCTACTTTAATATTTATTTAATGTAATTTATCCCTGTGACAGCAACGCTGGATTTTCAGCAGCCCTTACTCCAGTCTTCAGCATCACACGATCCTTCAGAAATCATTCTAATATGCTGATTTGGAAACACTTCTTATTTTCATACGTGTATGTTTTTTTTTTTTGTTGCATTTTTCTAATATATTATTATTTATTATATATTATTCACATTTTTTCTCTATCTAGACTTCTCTGAGCAGCTGCCGCAACAACAGACACTTTACCTGTCATCTGTGCTTTTAATGAGATTGCTTAATATTTAAAAAGCAGCCTGCGTTTACACTTAAAATACACTGTGTGTTATTTTTGTAGAAGATTTGTTGAACGTAGTTACATAACAAAAACCATTTGCACACACATTTAAATTAGCTTTGCTTTTATTCACTTCAGATTTTCAGACAGTGCACTTTAATGTTAATATTATTTATAATATTAAAAATATAATTTAAAAAATATAATACAAAAGAAATTAAACAACTGTATGCACATCCATAGCTGTTAGTTTCCTACACAGTTTTGATCATTGGTTATGTGGTTTTAATGTACAAGCTTTAGCACAGTGACATCTCATAATATTGCCTTGATTTTCCTTTTCCATTACCACTGTCCCATGCTGTTTTACACAGATCTCCAACAGACTGCTATAGTTCATTTGAACATCTATCACCTCACTTCTCCTTCAAAAAACCATAAAGCCAGAAGATATTTTATTTGGTCTTTTTAATTTTTAAAATTAAATCAATTCTATAGCAGAGCGGTGAGCCCTCTCTTAGCAGATAGCCTAAAATGTCCCTTAAAAAATTGCTGTGGAAGTACCATGGTACAGTGGTATCAGATGGGACCGTGGTACTTTGATATGCTGTATACCATGGTACTGAATGATTGCCATATTTTGTACAATATTATTTAAAGGGATAGTTCACACAAAATTGAAAATTCTGTCATCATTTACTCCTCCTCTTGTCGTTCCAAACATGCATGACTTTCTATCTTCTGTGGAACACAAAATAAGTTATTTTGACTTCCATTTGAATGGTCAAAAAATATAATGGAAGGCAATGGGAACCTAAACTGGTTTTCTTCAACGTATCTTTTTTTGTGTGTTACACAGAAGAAAGAAATCACAGGTTTGGAATGACATGAGGGTGAGTAAACTATGACAGGACTGCCATTTTGTGGTGGACTTATTTGTCAGTGTTTACACAGTTCAGTTTTGCATCTCTTTCTAGAATGAGTTTAGATCATGTTATAACAGTTCACTGAACTCTTTTGTGTAGTCCGTTTTGTTGGTGCTGTAAACTCTGAGAAGAAAAGGAGATCAAAGACAGAGAATCCCTGAATGTTTTGTTCCTGTTATTACACCACAGTCCATTGTCCAGTACAGACAGAAACAACTTCTCATCTTCCTAATGTGCTTTGTAGACATGGATGCTTGTATTTGAGTTTTTTATGGCTGACACTGTGTCTTTTGAGATAAGCTGTAAAATTAAAGACACATCAACTGGTTTGTGCTTGTTAGTGTGTGTGTGTGTGTGT
>NW_015549635.1:226607-233288 GCF_001515605.1 Sinocyclocheilus anshuiensis | reverse complement strand
TGTGTGTGTGTGTGTGTGTGTGTGTGTGTGTGTGTGTGTGTGTGTGTGTGTGTGTTTTAGTTTCTGTCTTTCTTAATTCAGTCATCCTGATATAACCTCCACTTTCTATTGTACCACCAGCATGTATCTTTCAAGATGCATTGAGATGTTTCTTATTCTAGCATACATAGGCACAATGTTTAATGAAATGTTCTCTCTTTTTTTCTCAGAGCCTCAGCTGAAAGGTATTGTCACACGTCTGTACTGTCGGCATGGCTTCTACCTGCAGATGTTACCCGATGGCACCTTGGACGGTACAAAGGACGAAAACAGCTCCTTCTGTAAGTGTGTGCTCGTAGATATGTGGGTGTGTGCGTCTGTGCGTGTGCTCAAATCTTTTTTGAACACATTTTAAGAGCTTTACAAAATCCTGTTTACCTTACCTGAACTCACTATCACATTACAACCCTCAGATTGTAATGGCAAACAAACATCAAAGTGTGGCAAGTCTCTGTCTTGTCTGCTCCTGTGGAGTATAATACCTTGCCCTCCTCACAGCAGTGTAAAGCAGCATCCACATCAGCCAGATATGTGCGATGTCCTTTTCACAGCATGTTTAGGAGAAGTTTTTGTTCCGAGGTTGCTCTATCATAGCCCAAGAGACCTAATGGAGACCAGGCTTGGGCAAAGTTTAGAACTGAACTGGTTCATCTTCAATTTGGTTGTATGATTGTTCTGGTTCATCTTCAATTCATGAATGTGAATTTGAATTGAATTGGTCACAAATTACATCTATCTATCTATCTATCTATCTATCTATCGTTCTATCATTCTATCTATCGTTCTATTGTTCTATCATTCTATTTATCATTCTATCATTCTATCTACCATTCTATCTATCTATTGTTCTATCATTCTATCTAACTAGCAATCTATCTATCGTTCTGTTGTTCTATCTGTCCGTATGGCCTATTACTTTTTTTCAAAACGTTTAAAGGCTTTATTAACCCAATATTCAACACTGTTTTGACAAAAATGTTTCTTTTTAAATTCATCCTTATACCTTCAAATTTGAATTGAAGGTCTAAATTCAAAATTATTTTTTCAGGAACATCACTGACATTTGCTTGTAGTTTTGGCATCTTGGAAAATCTGAGCACAGTTAAAGATATTTTTGAGAGCCCAGAAGAGGCACATGTGAGATGACTCGGCTCTTTTTCTCATAAGAAAACATGTGAAGTGGGGAGGCATCAGCAAAAGGTCTCAGTTTGCTCTTTGTTTAATTTAATTGCTGCAGAAGATAATAATTTCATATATTAATGAGATCTCATCTACTCATCTTTTTATTTCCTAATGTATCTAATGTCCGGGTCCTAATGTACAGTATGGGCTCTTCTAAAATACGCAGCACTCTTCTCATAAATGACATGTTGCCCTCGTGAGACGCATTTCTGAGCACAGCCAAACAGATGCCCCATAATGTCTTTTTAATATGGGAACATAATAAACAAAACAAAACAGTCAAATCCCTCAAGGTTTTTCCACTTTTTACTGCAGATGTCTTGAAATCCTTCCAGAGGCAAAACTGTTATGTCAGTCGATAAAAGGATTTTCGTAAGTGTTTCTATCCATAAATCTTGCATAACAGTCATTTAACGGTGGCTTGTCGGCTGATTCAGTGCAGGTGAGGTGTGTGTCAGATATTGTGTAAGTGTGTGTTCGCTGTAGTAGGTTTGACAGAGAGGAACCATCTGGGAACAGCTGTGTGGTTTGTGTTGGAGACAGTGCAAAAGTTAAATAACTTTTTTATAGAGCTAAAAGGATTTTCGTAAGTGTTTCTATCCATAAATCTTGCATAACAGTCATTTAACGGTGGCTTGTCGGCTGATTCAGTGCAGGTGAGGTGTGTGTCAGATATTGTGTAAGTGTGTGTTCGCTGTAGTAGGTTTGACAGAGAGGAACCATCTGGGAACAGCTGTGTGGTTTGTGTTGGAGACTAAATAACTAATTAATATAATTAAATAACTTTTTTATAGAGCTAATTAAAAGGTGAAAGAAAAAGAAAGCAAGTGGCAGAGCTGTATGATTGCTGTCTAGACTTTATGGTTATTATATACGGATTGTGCACCGAGGTGAGAGAAAGGTGAAATTGCTATGTTAACTGATGTAAAGTTTGCTTTGCTTCCTGAAATTAGGCCTGAACCCGTTCTGGAGAAAGGCTGAGTGTGGGTCAGGATTTGTCTACATTAGGAACATAGCCATTGCTAGACCTTGTTTATTTGGTGGACCATCCCTGCCTTTCAAACTCAGATTTAGTTCACTCACAAATGAAGATATTTTGATGAATGTTTCAGTATTTTTTGGTCCACTGAGTCATTGGGGTCCAAATTAACATTTGACCTCATCAATTTACATTGTATGAATAAAAAACACTGAAACATTCTTCAGAATCTTCTGTCATGTTCCACAGAAGAAAGAAAGTCAAACGGGTTTGGAACAACATGAGTGTGAGTAAATGATGACAGAATCTCCTCAAAGTAAGGCTGCACAATTAATCGAATTTCTAATCGCGATTACAATTATGGATGCCACAATTACGTAATCGTTCAAAGCGGCAATTAATCGTTCAAAGTCCACTTATGTTATTCTGTGTACTTAAGATGCTTTTTTTTTCTTCTACATGTTATCTTAAGGGTTTTTCCATTGTTTTAATTTTAGTTTTAGTATAACACTATAATACCATTTATATTTTTACTTTTTTTATAATTTAAAGAAGAAACCAATCCGATGTATAGTTGACATTTGAGGGTGAATACTATAGAAAAGCACTAAAAGTTTTTCAGTTAGAGTGTTTTCAGCTTGTTTATTTTCAAATAAAAATACGGCATCCAGTTGCATCAAACAATGGTATAAACATCATTCAATGTAAATTGTGATCATCGTAATTAATAATCGCAATTACAATTTCAAGGGAATAATCGACAATTATGATTTTTGTCATAATCGTGCAGCCCTACCTCAAAGCATAATATATCAGTACCATATCATATATTTTTATTGTATAGGCCATTATTGAACACTCATAAATAAAGTTTTCAAAAGGGAATTTTAGCAGTGATGCCGTAGAAGAACCATTTTGGGTTCTCCAAAGAACCTTTCAGTAAACAGTTCTTAATAGAACGTTTTTTTCTCTTAGTGTGAAGAACATTTTAATAACCTAAAAAAAACTTTTGTGCTGTTGAAAGATTCCATGTTAAAGCTTCTTATTTTAAGTTAATATTTCATAGTGCATGTTCATTCCTCTGTTTTGGTGTGGGTGTTCACATTTGCTGTGTAACAGGATCAAGAAAGAGCAGAGAACATTGACAGACCTCTGCTACACACATCCATCTCTCTCTTTCTCTCTTTCTCTCTTTCTCTGTCTATCTGTCTCTTTGACTGAGGTCAGATGTTAGAGGTGTGCCATCTCATTAGCAGTGAGGGGGTCTCGGTGAAGCTGCTCTTTATGCACCACACTGCTGCGTATGCTGATTAGTCCCAAAAACTGCCAAATCAGCACAGAGAGAGAATAAATAATTAACATGCTCTGATTCATATATGGAACCCCTCTGTTATAATGGTATACAATTCCGTCATTAAACAGACAAACAACTTTCATGCTCTGATCCATTCTGATAAATTCCATAGAATGGCTTTGGAAACTTCCATGGTCGGTTAGCATGTAAAGCAACAGTTTACTAAGTGATGAGAGAGTCCAGCTCAAGAGCACTATGGAGAAACGCTCTAGTTCGTGACTCACACCTGTGTTAACACACGCTATGGCTTTCGTTGTGAAAAATCCTAGATGCTGAATTCTCTTGCTTTCTATAGGACATCACAAAAAGTAGACACTGTAGTTGGTGGCTGGCTATGCTGATGGATTTCAAATACATGTTTACTTGTTTTAAGCTACCCAATGCTACATAGCCTTCCCATCATGCACCTCTCTGATCTTTATATTGGCCTCAGAACCAGGCCTAACCCTAAACGCCTTAATAAAAACTCAGTTTGCATGCATAAGCTCCTGCAAACATGCTCAGTATTTGTGAACAAGGATAGTAATCTCTGTGAAGGGTTCATGTTCTCCAATTCATCTACTTTAAGATAGGGAACAACATTTCTTCTTTAATTTATTCAAGCAAACTTTGTAGTTCTACACAGATTAGCACCAGGTCCCCAGATGGCACAGTGCTTGTCCCGGCAATTCCCAGCAAAGCCAAAAGAACAGCTGGTATGGCAGTGATAGGTGTTTCAGCACAGAGCGTGTGCCCCCTTGGAGGGAAGGTTACGGACTGATGGATTGGCACTCCTCCTTTCATTTTCATCTTGACTTGAACCACAGGTTGATTATGTAATGTCTTAATGAGCAAAATGGGGGAGGTGTGTGTGTGCGTGTGTGTTTGTGTGTGTGTGCGTGTGCTCTCCTCACCTTCAGCCAGTGAAGATCTTGAGCTGATCATGCATTTCACCCTTACTCAAGTACTTACACTTGAAAAGATAAGAGAGAGAGAGAGTCAGGTGGAGTTGGTTTCTTTGCAACTAAATTTGATTCCTTATTACAGCATTTTTCTACTTTTTTGCCTCACCTTCTCCTGGTCTCAGTGGCCACATAGACAATGCAAAATTTTTGGCAGAATAACACCATTTAAATATAGGAGTGATTCCTCTACATTATTGTTCTTTGTGTGTGTGGAATACTATGGAAATCTGTTTCCATTTCAATGTGAATAAAATAAAAATGAAAATTGTGACTCTTATATCTTTGTCACGTTTATGGCCTGTTTTTGTTTTGTTTTCCCTCTGTTCCTGCCTCCTGTTTCTTTATGCCCTTATTTGGTCTCCTTCCAGTTCCTGTCCTGATTATGTTTATTTGTCTCAGCTGGTTTCTATGAATTATCCTTGATTACTCCTCACCTGTTTCTGTTCTCCCTTATTGCGTTTCATGTGTTTATAAGCCCTGTGTTTCTGAGTTTCCTTTGTCCGGTATTAAATGTCGATGTTGTGCGTCATGTGAGTCTCGCCCTCCCTTGTGTGACCCCTTTGGATTGTTTGTTAAAGACTGTCGTTTTGAGTTTATCCTCATCTCCTCGTTCTTTGTTTTGTCCCAGAAGGCAACCGTGACAATCTTACATGTGCAACTGTATTACTTGCAATTGCAACTTTTCAAGTGCAAATTTTTTTTTGTCTCAAAATGTTTCTTTATATCTCGCAATGTAACTTTTTATCTTCTAGTTTCAAATTGATTTATCATAATTGCAATTTTATTTCTAGTAATTGTGACTTTATATCTCAGCACTCTGACCTTTGTTTCTAATTTCCAACTTTATCTCACAATTACTTTTATTTACTCTGAAGTGGAAACAGTCTTCCATAAAATACAGCTGTCTTTCTGAGCCAGTGATGACCATAGTCATGTTTGGGAACAAGAAATCCGGATGGCAACTAAATGTATAAATTTTTGATGAAAGCAGTGTGTGATTGGTACTACTTATATACACAATTTGGGGTCTTTTTGTTTGTTTGTTTGCTTGAAATACCTTTATTCAGCAAGGATGCATTATTTTGATTAGTATAGTAATAGTAAAGAGACTTACAAAAAACAGCATTTATTTGAAATTGACGTTCTTTTGAACTTTTTATTAATCAAGGAATCCTAAAAAAAAGGATCACGGTTTCCACAAAGAATATTAAGAAGCACAACTCTTTTAAATATTGATAGTAAAAGTTTGAGCATGAAATCAGCGTGTTAGAATCATTTCTGTAAGATCACAAATAAAAAAAAAACTAATATATTTAAATTGTAATAATATTTTACAGTATTACTGCTTTAACTGTTTTGATCAAATAAATGAACAAATACTATACAAATGTATTTATATTATATATACTAGCATATAGCGCTCAGAAGAGAAGTGACAACTGTATTTATCCGCAGTGTGTATATGGCCAGAGGGAGAAAAAGAGAGAACGATTCTAAAAGAGCAAGATTCTGGCATTGTTTTTTGGCACACAGAAAAGGTTAACCAAAGAGAACAAGACAGCAGTGAGAAAGAAAAGATGGTGTGAGGCCAGTGTCTAGACAGAAGAAAAGATCATAGCTGAAAGAAAGTTTAAACAAAGGCAAAAGACAAACCTGTTAGTGAGGTAATGCAACTGTGTTTTATCCTGTAAATGCCCATCTGGTGATAGACATTTTTTAGAAGCATCTCGCAGATATGGTCGACTAGAGATGAAACATACAGCAGATATCATTTCCTCAGCACTGCCCCCTTAAGAACACAAACATTCAGAAAGTTTTACTAATGTCATACCAACATTTAATGACTTCCCTTCAACCCACCCAGGAGGGGGGGAGAAGAATGGAGTAGGAGAAAGAAAAAAAGAAACGAGAGAAACTCTGAAGGTCTTTAACAGACAGCGAGATGTCAGAGCTGTTGACATTGTACTAACACAATGTGTTGAATATGCCTATATTGAAAAAAAGAAAGAAACGATTCTCCATAATAGAGAGAGGGGATGAACAACAGCTTGACCCTTATCCCATAATGCCTAGCACAGATGGACTTTGACAGAGGCAGACCTAAGGTTGTCATTTACAGGTGCATCTCAATAAATTAGAATGTCGTGGAAAAGTTCATTTATTTCAGTAATTCAACTCAAATT
>NW_015549635.1:220262-226597 GCF_001515605.1 Sinocyclocheilus anshuiensis | reverse complement strand
GAGTTGAATTACTGAAATAAATGAACTTTTCCACGACATTCTAATTTATTGAGATGCACCTGTATTTCTTTGTGTCTCCAAAAATCACCAAGGCAATAAATAAAGATTGACAGTCAGTCTTCGTAGTGATGCTTCAGGGTGACAAGACACAACATGTAAACACAGAGAAACTCATACACACTGAGGCGAGTGCATAACTTCAAATGTTGTTTAATGGCTCAAGGTGTTTAATGTCACAGTCTTCAGCGGTGTGCCCAGGAGGGCCACCAGATGACTGTGTTCTGTGAGCACATGGCTTGTGTTGTGTTTGTCTGTTGCCATGTGCTCTCTCCTGTCTATTGTCTTGCCCCGCCCATCTTGTTACCTCATTATTGTTTAAGTTGCTCCACCTGTGTCTCCCTCGCTAGCCTCCTCATTTGGTTTCCTATTTATTCTCCTGGTGTCTGTAATCCTGTGCTGATCCATCGTTTTTCATTGTGTGTGTTATGTCTGCATGTAGTGCAGTAAACAGACAGGCAGGCTCAAAACTGCACTCCATGCAGACATATAACACACACAATGAGAAATGACTGATCAGCACAGGATGACAGACACCAGGAGAATAAATAGGAACCAAACGAGGAGGCTAACGAGGGAGACACAGGTGGAGCAACTTAAACAATAACGAGGTAACAAGATGGGAGGGGCAAGACAATAGACAGGAGAGAGCACATGGCAACAGACAACACAAGCCATGTGCTCACCGAACACAGTCATCTGGTGGCCCTCCTGGGCACACCCGCTGAAGACTGTGACATTTAATTATCTTTGGATGAACATTCACTGATACTGAGCCACAATTAAAAGCTTGGTAAAGTTAGTGCTGCTATCATTAGTAGATTTGATGCCAATTTTAAAGGGGACCTATTATGGCCCTTTTTACAAGATGTAATATAATTCTCAGGTGTCCTCAGAATGTGTCTGTGAAGTTTCAGCTCAAAATATCCCACAGATCATTTATTATACCATTTTGAAAATGCCCATTTTGAGTGGAAGCAAAAACCTGCTGGTTTCATGCATGTATCTTTAAATGCAAATGAGCTGCTGTTCCACACCTCTTTTCCAGAATAGGGCTGTGCCTTTACAGTTTGTGCCTCGGATACTTTGCCAAAACAAAACATCTGTTTGGTTTTGATTATCATGTCTATTGCACTGAAAACTTATTTGCATGTTTTTTAAAACAGTATCACAGGAGTATGAATAGAGTTTGTGCACAGAAAGCAGCTGTCTCACGACATGTGAGTACTCTTTCGTGTCTTAGTGTGCTTAAACTGTCAAATACACACAAGGATATGTCAAAAACACACATTAGTTACATAAACAGCTGGGAAAGAAATGACATGTTTATATTAGATCTGTGTATTAAGTGACACCGAAACAATAAAATAAAAACAGACTGCTCTTGACTGAATAACTTCTGTAGCTTTAATATGAAGACATTTCTTACTTGAATGCTGCTTTTAAATGCACTAGAGTGAAGATAAATATGGCGGATTGTGTGTGGCTCACTCAGGGCGGGGTCTCTGCAAATAGGGCAGTGTCCAGAGTCTTTCGTGGGTGGGACCTGTAAAATGTGACGTCACATTTTTCAGATTCTGCGAACGGCTTGTTCTGAGACACTGCTTTTGATTTATGGGGATAAAAAAAGAAGTTGGTGGATTTTTATCTTTATAGGACGGTTGTGTACACACACTGCCAACACGCATTTATTTTCAAGCACCATGCAAAAGTGAATTTTGCATAATAGGTCCCCTTTAAAGATCCAATCTAATCAAAATTACATTTTTTAGAAGACAAGACCGTTTTTATTTTATTTTATTTTATTATTAATATGATGTGAGTCATTATAAAAATAACTATTCCACTGCTTTGCTGGCAGACAAGACAGTGGATTTTATTTTATTTTATTTTAACGATGTCATTTTTATTTTATTTTATTATTCATATAATGTGAGTAATTTTTATTTGTTTGTTTGTACATGAAAACATCTTACCTCATTTTATCTTAACATCTTAGTGTGAAAGAATATTTCTTTTCAAAATACTCACTACTGTTCCCAAGTTTTCTGTGTTTGTCACATCAGCTATGCTATACTTCATCTTTAACTACTGATGCAGTCATTAATCTGCTCTCCAGTGATTTTTATTTCCTTGAAGGCTGGAAGGTTTTGGGTTCAGATGAAGTCTGCATTGTCATGCCCATGGTTGTCACAAAACTAGGAGGGTGCTACTCAAATCTGCATCGCTCCCGTGGAGACACATTGCCACAGGCCGTTTGTCAATACTGCTAAAGTCAACATGTCGCTCAAGACGTTTTTCACCAACAGTCCCGTCGGTCAACACTCCACACCAAAATAGACACACTCTCATCTGCAGCGCAAAAGGCTTATGAATGAGCACGCGCAACTGCCCCGGTGTCACACAGAATGCACACGCCTCAAGCTAACATCCCAGTTTTGGAAACACTGGAAATCCTGTTGGCTATGGCTGGCAGAGTGATGGCAGAACAAAGAGCGAGGTGCAAGGAGATTTCTCTTTTAATGTGCCTCACCGAATCTGAAAGCTCATTTCACTGGGGTCTGTAATTTCAAGAGGTTTCTGCTGAAACTGTCAGTTTTGGGGGTGTGTGTCACCTTGGGTGCACTGGAGAGAAATTCTCATCCTTCATAACATGCTGAAAAAAAAGAAATATTGAGAATCGTTCATCATTTTTCATATAGAGCGAAATTTCAGACTGTCCACGCTGATGTTTAAAATCTCTCTCTCTCTCTCTGTCTCTGTCTCTGTCTCTGTCTGTCTCTCTCTCTCTCTCTCTCTCTCTCTCTCTCTCTCTCTCTCTCTCTCTCTCTCTCTCTCTCTGAATTGCAGTGCTGTTCAACTTGATTCCTGTGGGTCTGAGAATAGTCGCCATCCAAAGCACCAAGACAGGACTCTACATAGGCATGAATAGCGAGGGCTTCCTCTACACATCAGTAAGTCATACTCATCAATACAAACCTTTCCAGACTTGTCGTATCATACCATGTTAAAAATGTCAGCGACATACAGTTGAAGCCAAATGTCTAAGACCACTAGTGAAAAAGCTTTTAGTTTTTCTAAATTAATACGATTTAATTGAAACCTATTAAATAAAAAAAAAAATGGTTAGGATGTCTTAGTATTTGGTTTGTCTTCTTTTTAATGACGTAGAATTAAATGAACAGCAGTATTACATTTTCTCAAATGTATTTTTTATTTATTATAAACTATCAATCAAAAGTTTGGAATAATTCCTGATTTTTTTATGTTATTTAAAGTCTCTTATGCTTACCAAGGCTGCATTAATTTGATCAAAAATGCAGTACAAAAATATTATTATTATTGCAAAATTCTATTTGAAAATATTTTAAAATGTAATTTATTCCATAGTTTCAGTTTCATGTTTTCAGCAGCCATTACTTCAGTCTTCAGTGTCACATAATCCTTCAGAAATCATTCTAATATGCTGATTTGTTGCTCAAAAAACATTTCTTATTTTTTCCAAAAAAAGAAGAAAAAATGTATACTTTTATTCAGCAAGGATGCATTATACTGATCAATAGTGACAGTAAAGACACGAAAGGTTTCTATTTCAACAAAATACTGATAAGCATATTCAAAATTTGAAGGATCATGTGACACTGAGGACTGGAGTAATGGCTGCTGAAAATTCAGTTTTACCATCTCGGGAATAAATTACATTTTAAAATATATTAAAATAGACTACAGTTATTTTAAATTGTAATAATATTTCACACTATTACTGTTTATACTCTATTTATGATTAAATAAATGCAGCCTTGGTAGGCATAAAAACAATTAAAAAAAATGTATTCCACTTTTCCCTGGTAGTGTATATAAAAATAAGTATTATTTTATTTGAATAGTGACCTGAAAATAGCCTTAAATATTAGATGAGTAACTATTTCTTATTCATTTTATTTTATAATGTCCCTTTACATAAAAGTTTTCAAAATCCTGAAACTTGATTTTGATTTTGAATCTCAGATTTTAATGAGGTCAAGAGATTGAGACTCCACTGTATTATATACTCGTGGAAACCTTACAGATTATTTAATGTTCTTTGTATCAGGTGCTACTAATGAAGTTAACTGTTGTGCGTTTGTCCTCAGACAGTGAGTGTGAGTACTGTTGGTTCTCTGTGACACACTCCATTAGTCTGGCCTATTTCTCTCTATCAGTTAAACTTTTGTAAGACATTCTTCTGCTAAGAGATGCATTGCTTTGCCATGTAGAGGCACCTTTCTTCTCTCTTCTCTCTCTATCCTCTGATCCATTCTCTCTTATTTGTAGTAGAAAAGAGTATTCCTTTCATCTTTAAAGTAGATCATAACACTCTTTAAAGTAAGGTGATGAGTCTAAGAGAGGTGTATAGGCCTACATGATGTACTGTGCCCCCATAACGTGCTCTTCAAATTAATGAATTATTACATTGCATGGACAGCAGAATATCAAACCAAATGCTATCTGTGCACAAATACCGTATAGTGTTAGATTTCAAAAAGATCTTCACTTTTCTTAGCCATTACTTCTAAACTATTGGACTCAAAGTTATTTTTTTTCATGATCCACTAAGTCTGGCAACCAGAAAGTGTTGAAATATTTTTCTTGCTTAAATTATGAACTGTGTATCTATTTTGTACTTTAAATCCAACATTATTTTTGTCAAATATTTTGAATTAAAAGTATGCTTGTGCTTTCTTTAAAATAAACACCACTTCATTTGATACTTTTTTTGTTTTGTGTAATGCAGTTTCTTTTTTCACATTCATGCGAAAGTGTCATCATTTAAGTGCACCGCAAGTGTTCAGATATTGTTTCTGCACAAGTATCTGCAGAACCCTGTGTAAATTTGAGTTTATATGTATAGTTAATAGTTTTTTTTCTAGGCCCGGATGCATAATTTAAAATGTTAAATATGAATAGAATAAAATAAATACAAATCTAAATAATAAAAGCTATGGTAACCTAAACGATTAGTGAGATAAACAAAACAAAAAAGTATTTATATCAGTTATTACACAAATTACAAATGTCACTAAGTTGTAAACTCAATAAGTGACTCATTTCTAATATATCCCTGTCATGTATCCTTCTCTCACACACAGGTGCACAAATACAATTTTTGTCTCTCTGTTTCTCTACTCTTGCAAGGAGAGCATCTGTAGAGAATGTGTTCTCCTCATGGGAAGAAAGTCGACCCATTTTCCACAGAGGGAAATGACCATGCCTGAAAAAAGAGAGAAAATCCCTATTCTAGAAAACCTCATGCAAAGCGACCTCTTTTTCTTTTCTCTTTTCTCTGCCTTCGTCTGAAGAGCTAAAACCGCTCTACCTGTGTCCTAACTTTCATTCTTAACTTTCATCTTTTTTTAGCATGATATTTTAAACCAAAGAGACTAGTTTGAAGCCAGTGAAGCATGCCACAAAAATTAGTGCAAACACAAAACAGGAGACCGCTTGCTCCTGAGCTTTAAAATATTCTGAAACAATAGAACCAAAACACATATTGTTGACTTTTGAAATGTTATGTGAGGAATGACTCATTCCTTGCTGTATACTGTGCCATGAGAAGAATACACAAAGCTAAACAAGTTATTTTCCCTGGATTGAATCAAGATGCATCTGAAATTGCATACTATCAGAGTGGGCGCTTCATTTGATGTGGAACAAACTTCCTGACTGTTAAAAAAGTATGTTCTATATATTAAATGAATGTGTGTAGTATGAATGAAATCAATACTACATCCACCATGTTGGCTTTGTCATGTGACCTTTCACAACTCCTCTCCTGTGGCCACATGGGTGTCCATCTCATGCACACTTCGGAATCTCGGTGGAAGTAGTAGTTTATGTGTGGACTTTTTGCCTATTGTTTTACGAAGACTACAAATTCTACTTGTTTCATGTACTTTTTTAACCTACTATATAGTAGGGAAGTAAACATATTTGGAGACATGGTTAGTCTTTAAAATCACTTCAAGAATTCCGATTTGGTGACAAATCTCCAACATTTTAACTTTAAGACTATACCCACATTACCCACAGTACTACACAGTCAATGCAAACTATAATTACCAACAAGTAATATTTTGTACCTAGTTAAAATCTGCTGGCTGTTCATTTGAGGATTCTGTTTTTAAAAATTAAATGTGCTAGTGATTGTTTAAAAGGCTAGTTCACCTAATAAAGAAAATTCTGTCCTTATTTACTCCTGTTGTTCCAAATCTATATGACTTTATGGGGGGGGGGGGGGG
>NW_015549635.1:211335-220201 GCF_001515605.1 Sinocyclocheilus anshuiensis | reverse complement strand
TGAACAGTCCACAAGTCGTCAAATAAAGTGTGCGCATCCATAATAAAACGTGCCTCACACGGCTCCGGGGGGTGAATAAAGGCCTCCTGTAGTGAATCCATGCATTTTTCTAAGAAAAATATCCATATTTCAAACGTAAACACTTTTCTCTCACTTCTGGTCATACGCGGAAGGCGTTCCGGCGGATGACGCAGGACATATGCGCAGCATGTGTGCCTCTGAGATATGCTAGTCTCGCGAGTTTGTTTAATAGGAGCAAAGGAAGCAAAGTTTCCTTACTTTAGCAAAGGAAAACCAGTCTCCTCTTGGTTTATATCGAAATCCTCCGACATTTTTCTTTACAAATCCTCGGTTTGTACTTCTAATTCGTGACCGGCGTTTTGTTTTGTTCTCTCTCCACATTCGTCACTAATTACGCAATGCCGACGTCTTCCATCATCCGCCGTAACGGCTTCCGCATATGACAGAAACCGGAAGTGAGAGAAAAGTGTTTATTACGTTTGAAATATGGATATTTTTCTTACAAAAACACATGGATTCGCTACAGGAGGCCTTTATTCACCCCCCGGAGCCATGTGAGGCACGTTTTATTATGGATGTGCGTGCTTTATTTGACGACTTGTGGACTGTTCAACTGCAACACCCGCTGACTGCAATGATAGAGCTTGGAATAGCCAGAACAATTTTTAATATAACTCTGACTGGATTCGTCTGAAAGAAGTAAGCCATATACACCTAGGATGCTTCAAGGGTGAGTAAAACATTTTCATTTTTGGGTGAACTAACCCTTTAATGGTAACAGAACTTTCTTTTGCCTGAACTAATGCTTTGAAAGGGAGTTTTGAAGGCTTTGATATCTGTATGGTTTGACAGATCTCTTTTTTTCTCCATCACACACCAGTAAATGTTTAATGAATGAGCTAGGTGGAGGCTTGTAGACGAGTGAGTGAGTGTAACCTTATTTTGCACTAGAGCAAGTGTGTGTGTGTTTCTATCCCGGTGGGGACTTAATCCTGTATACACACCGACTCATGGGGACCTAAATCATACAGAATGATTTATTTTGTATTTTTTTTGAGAATGTAAAAATGCAGAAATTTTTCTGTGAGGTTTAGGTGTAAGGGAGTTCCACAATAGGCGGCTCGCGGGCCACATCTGGCCCGTGAGAGAAAAAAGTTTGGCCTACGCTAATTTCAAATAATGTGGCATGAAAATTCAAATGCAGCATCAGAAAGCTACATTAACTTACGTTGTGTCTACACCGGACGCGAGCGGCGCGACGCAATAAAATACAAGAACTCGTTATAATCATCAGTGATGCTGTCTTTGATGCGGCGCGACACGACAAATCCCCGACAGTAAACTGCTGACTCGTTCTATTCATAACATAGGCCTACTGACACAACGTTCAAATGATTTGCAATGCTTTGTCGCGTCCAGTGTAGATACGATGTGACAGCAAAAACATGGCGACAGTCCTGGTTTTTTGTGTCCTGTCCCCAGCTGGAGCTGTCCCCGGAAATGTCCCCGTTTTACAGCACGTTCAAAGCAACCTGCACATAGGCTACACTGTAAAAGCCCGACCAATTTGAGAAGGGTATAACTGCAGCCTGGAGATCTCCAAATGGGGGCGGGAACTCCAAAACGGGGTGGAAGCTCCAAAATAGCAAACTCCGCCCCACAGCTGATTCTAAAGATTTTATTGGTTGTGTCAATTAAAGTGTTGATTTCCTACACTATCCAACAAAAAATGCTAACCCTTAAACCTACCCCACACCTGACCCTAATCTTGAGCCAATGGTGAAAGTCTTTGCGCGAGGAGACCCCGCCCCATTTTTGAGGTTCTGCCCACTTTTGGAGTTCACGCCCCATTTTGGAGATCTCCGGTCTGCAGTTATATCTACTTGGCCAATTTAGCCAGCTGGCAATCGTATGATTGTGGTTATTTCACCAGCAGCGGGCGCTTTGAGCTAATTACTTGGTCGCTTGCTGCTACTGTAGCCATAAATAGCTTGCACTAGAGCAGCAGAGCGCTATTATCGTTATCAAAAGAGGCCGCGTTGTTGGTTTCAAGGTAGTCACATAATTGGTTATTTCACCAGTAGAGGGCGCTGCGAGCTATACTGATTACTTGGTCGCGCGCTGCTACTGTAGCCATAAATATCTTGCACTAGAGCAGCAGAGCGCTATTAGCATCAGTTATCAAAAGAGAGCGCGTTGTTGGTTTCAAGGTAGTCACATACTAATATACATGTTAAAACAAAGTGATACTGTTTGTGTGCACTGTATAACAAGGCATGATAAGGTTACGTGATTGTTTTGCACACAATATTAAACATTCCTGAAACTTTTGCTGTCACAACGGTATGATTTTTTTTTAAAAATCGATTACACTTGCACAATTACATTTGCAGAAAGCACATAATTTATGGTAAAAATGAGCTTAAAATGCAAAAATAATAAGCCTGATTAGGGATAGAAAAGATCCATTTCCAAAAACATAAACATAAAATTTGAAAAGTTGTAGGCCTAATTATTGTACGCAGAGTTGTGAAAATGTTAAATACAGTTAGAAAATAACATATTTGTTAAATACAATTTTATTTATCATATGTTCTGGTATTTATTGTTTTATTTTTAATGTGTTTTTGTAAAGCCATAATTTTGTTATAGTGTTTTGATATGTTTGCTATTTGCAATAGTTACTATTTAGCCTACTATTTTTCATTGTGTGATTTTTGGTTAATTGTATTTTTAAAAATAGGGTAAGTTTGATCCTCAAACATCACTGTAATTAGGTCTGTCAGTTATGATATTAATATATGGAACCTACAACAATAAAAAAAAAATTAAAAAACATGTTGTCCCCGTTTTTTAATTCGTGGATAATCACAAGTTAGATTTCTGTGATATTTTGACCACAGAACCAGGAAATGTCCCCGGTTTTCTTTTCAGAAATCTGGTCACCTTATTCAAATGTGAATGGACTGAACAGTTTTGTTTGTCTTTGTTATGGAATACACATGTTGGTTTGCAGTGAGTTCACAGTTTTATCGTACAAGTTTGCTTTAATTTATTTTCAAGATCTGAGGTAAAATGTCTATTGTTGCTTTCACTATGACTATAAAGATAAAGCAAAATAATATTCAAACTCACATTAGACACTTTTAACATTGAATAAAGCACATATTCATTACCTGAGATTATCACTGTCATATTTTTCCATCACCGTTCCTAAAATAGAATCCCATGTTGCTTACTGTCACGTGTCGCTGTCGCAAAAACTACATGGAAAAGATACTTTTTATTAATAATAATAATAATAATAATAATAATAATAATAATAATAATAATAATAATAATAATAATAATAATAATAATAATAATAATAATAATAATAATAATAATAATAATAATTGTATATATATAGGTCAGTGGCCCTTGGCTTGGTATTGTTGGCAGAATTCGGCCCTCGGCGAAAACTAATTGAGGAACCCTGTAAAGCGATAGAGTATATGGAGAGTCCCCACAAGGATAGTAAACCAGACGTGTGTGTGTGTGTGTGTGTGTGTGTGTTGCATAACAGGATTCGTTCACGCTCTGTCACAAATGCACCTCTGTGTGCGTGTGTTGTAGGATCAGATGGCCCTGAACACATGGCCTCTCCCTGTCACACATACCTGCCCTAAACTCTGAGCCTATCAATAATTCATGTTTTCCAGTGGCCGACACACTCGGACACGGCCCTCCACGGGGACTAAATCACTCACACACACCTACAGCCTCTTCTCTCTCTTCTTCATGCTCGTACAACTTCTACTACCTCAGTCATGCTCTCGTCCTGTATTCCTGCAGATTTCTTGTTCTCCTTTTACCACCTTTATTTACTGCCACACAACTATGTTGTTGCCCAGGTGTTTTTTTAGCATGTTTCTATGCAGATGCTAGAGTGTTCTGAGTGTTGTGTTCTGCTGTTGCTGTATGGTTGCTAAAGTAGTGGTTCCTATCCTTTTTGATTCCCCTATTGTCCACAACAATATGGGAAGGCCCCATAGCTTTACCAGCTGTTCATGATTTACTTGATTTTACTCACAATTTCTGCCTGATAAAATATTTTAGAGCTTGGCATAACTAGAAATCTATATCCATCATAAAATTGCCCATTGAGTTTTAATATGTTATTAATTTACATTAAATTAATTTTAAAATGAGTCCAGATTTTTTGAGAACGTGGTACATTTCGAAACCTGGATCTTCAAAGCTATATATATATATATTTATTTATTTATTTATTTTAGTTGGTTTTAGATTAATTTACAGTATATTTTATTTAATATCATTGTAGGTCATCTTAAGGCCCCCTTGGAAGTTTTCTGAGGCCCCCTAGTGTGTCTCGGCACCCTCGTTGAGGATCTCTGGGATAGTGTGTTCACGCTTATGATTTTTTGCACATGGCGCTATGTGCACGAATGGCTCCTGCCTTTTCAACCCCCTGATGAAGCCTCAAAATGAAATCTCTAACCTTACCTGTTTAGATGTGAGACCTGTCTCATTAATGTGCCCCTCAGAGATCTTTCCCATGATCCTCTGCTCAGCTGTCTCGTGAGCGTGCTTTTTGGTGAACCATGATGATATACTGTAGTAATCTGGCTAACATCTCCCTCATCTGACAGGATGGTGACGTTTAAGAGGAATATGAAGAAGCTAAATGGTTCATGAGAGATGGGGTTGGAGGAGTACGTGCAGGCCAGCAGGGTGTCTCACAGCGGGAACAAAGGGATCTGTCATCCATAGGAAGGAATATAGAGAGAGATGGATTGACAAGAGAAGGCATGCAGAGCACAACCCATGGGGCTGCGTTCATCATTCAATTTCATTATTTCTTTTAGCATTTATCTCGATCATTCATTGTCTCTTTTTCTGCCTTTCTCTCATATCTGTTCCGTCATTGTCCACTGATGCCCTGTTTACCTTTCTTTCATGCTCTCATCGTTCATTCCTGTCTGAGGTTAGATCTGGTGAGAGTTGTATGTAAAGGTTAAGGTGTTTGAAAAACTCTGTCATTGCTGTGTGCTGTGTTGCCTGTAGGGGACCACTAGAAATTGCTTTCTGATAAAAATAGTGCTTTGTCTCTATAAATTGACCCATTTTTTAAACTCAACACTCAGTGGAAGCCCTCATGGGCCAGGAACACAAAAAAAAGAGAAAGATAAGGTAGAAATAAAACAGCACACACACATACACAGAGAGAGAGAGATGCATATTTGCACTGATAGAGGTGACCTGACGGAATTGGGGCAGATTTTGTTGAACTGACCAGCTTTTTCATGACAAAGTTTTAAAAGGTACTTGGAATGAAGGTTTAAGCCATTTAATATGGTGGCCATGACATTTTACACATTTAAGCCATACATTACTTTCACCCTTTCTTTCCTTCCTCATTATCTTCCTCTTCCCCTTCTTCTTCCCCTTTACCATCCTTTTCTGTTTTCCCTTTTCCCTTTCTCTTTCTTTTTCCCTTTCCATCTTCCTTGCAGATCCTTATCTTTTTCTCCTTTTGGACTTTTTGGATCTCATTCATTTTTCGATTTAATGGTGTTTTTTTTTTTTTTTTGCAAACGGAAAAAAGCAAAAAAAACAGAATTTGGCTTGATTTTATGTTTTTAGGCTCAGGGGTAGAAAATGGATCAATGAGTGGCAAGGCACTGTCAAAAGATCTCCAGGATAAAGTTGTGGACAGGCACAAGTAAAGAGATGGATGCAAAAAAATCAAAGGCTTTATCAATGCCTAGAAGCACAGTGAAGTCTATTTTTATATTTGGTACAACACAGACCCTCTCTGGATCAGGACGGCACTCCAAACTGGATGAAAGAGCCAGGAGGAAACTGGTCAGAGAGGCTAACAAGAGGCCTACAGCAACTCTGAAGCAGGAATTTATGACAAAAAGTGGTCATCGTGTGCATGTGACAACAATATCACAAATTCTCCACAAATGTGGCTTGTATGGGAAGGTTGCAAGAAAAAAGCCACTCAAGAAGACCACATGCAGTCACGACTGAGCTTTACCAAAACGCACCTTGAAGATTCTGAGGCAGATGAGACTAAAATTGAATTATTTGGCCTTAACACCAAACGATATGTTTGGCAGAAATCCAATACAGTTCCTCATCCAAATAACAGCATTCCTAGAGTAAAGCATGGAGGTGGTAATATCCTGTTATGGGGGAGTTTCTCTGCATCAGGGACTGGAGCACTTGAAAGTTGTCAATGGGACAATGACCCAAAGCACACAGCAAAACTGAGCACACAGTGGTTGAAGGAGAAAAAGGTGATGTCCTTGCATGGTCTAGTCAGAGCCCAGACTTGCAGCGTATGTTGTTCTGTGTCATCCGCACCACACGGACACGCTGAAACAGAACAACATACGCTGTTTGCGTTCAGTGGATACTCTCCAAAATGGCTCTAGGGTGATGTGGAGGAGACGAATTGTTGAATAAAGTCTTTTTTTTTTTTTTTCGCACAAAAAGTATTCTTATAGCTTCGTAATATTACGGTTCGACCCCTGATGTCACATGGATTATTTTACCAATCTCCTTGCCATGTTTCTGGACGTTGATCATGGTAGTACCCTTGCTGTCTATGGGAGGGTCAGAGAGCTGTCAGAATGCATCAAAAATATCTTAATTTGTGTTCCGAAGATGAACAGAAGTCTTATGGGTTTGGAACGACATGAGGTTGAGTAATGAATGACAGAATTTTCATTTTTGGGTGAACTAACCCTTTAAACCCCATTGAAAATCTGTGGAATGACTTGAAGACTGCAGTTCACAACCGGTCACTATCAAATTTAACTGAACTTGAGCAGTTCTGCAAAGAAGAGTGGGCAAATACTGCAAAGTCGAGATGTGCAAAGTTAGTAGAGACATATCCCAACAGACTAAAGGCTGTAATTAAAGCAATAAAAGGGGCAGTCGTGGCCTAATGGATAGAGAGTCGGACTTGTAACCCGAAGGTTGCGGGTTCATGTCTCAGGCAGGGATTGTAGGTGAGGGGAGTGAATAACCAACGCTCTCTCCACCCTCAATACCACAACTGAGGTGAGACCCTTGAGCAAGGCACCAATCCCCCAACTGCTCCCCGGGCGCCGCAGCATTGGCTGCCCACTGCTTCGGGGGGGTGTTCACGGTGTGTGTGTTCACTACTGTGTGTGCACTTTGATGGGTTAAATGCAGAGCACAAATTCCGAGTATGGGACACCACACGTCACGTCACTTTCACAAAATACTGACACAAGGGGATGATCTCTTTTCCAACAGTGATTCTGGATTTTTTTTTATTTTTTTCTGACATGTTGGTGTTATATCTTTCACTTGGATGTTATAAGTTGCACTGAGTAAACAGCTGGATGAAACAAAAACTGTGTCTGTCTTCATTTAAGGCTGCAAAGCAACAAAATGTGATTATTTTAAAGGGGATGATTATTTTCTATACACTCTGTACAGTGTTGTTGTGGGGTTTTATATAAATTTCACAGATTATAGTGAGTTTTAGAGAGTAGTCTACACAATAGTTAATTCCGGTCCTATCTTAGGCAACTTAGGCATCACTACTCAGAATTTTCTTCAATTCTTTTCATCAAGTATTTCAAGTTTGTTTGCCGTACCAGTACGTTTGGATTTTGTGTTTGTTTGTCTTTCTGTCTTCTGTCTTCAGAACAGGGACATATAGGCACTGGTTCTTCCATTGTCTCCACTTGTAAAACATGATAATAAGTGTGTTCCGTTATCTAATTTTCATTGTTCACGTCACCAAACTACACTACGCTACTAGTGTGGTCATTTCAACAAGGTGAAATACATGGGAGGGAGGTTAAACAACACCATAATATTAAGCTATTATGAAAACAGTCTTCATCCCATGTGAAAGTACACCAATCAGCTGACTCTTCACAAAAACACAATGTATTTCTTAAAGGAATAGTTTAGCCAAAAAGGAAAATTCTGTCATCATTTACTCTTACCCTCATGTCATTCCAAATCTGTATGACTTCCTTTCTCTGCACATAATAAACCATTCTCAGACCATTCAAACCACACTGAGACATTTCTCAAAATAGCATCTGTTATGTTCCACGGGGGGAGAAAAAGTCATACAGGTTTGGACATTTGATTTTTGGGTGAACTATCCATTCAATGTGTAAAATGTTTTAAATCAGCACCAAATTATGCTGAATTCAAATAAGCTGTACATACATAATCTTAATTAATGGTTCCAGGTTCCACAGTGTGTTGGCATTGTTACGTACACACTGTTCTGACAAGCTCTGTATAATGATAATAATGTTGCCTGCTGTATAATTGTGTGGATCTTTGATGCATCGTCTCCTGCATCACATGCACACAGTTGGAAATTGTTTCGGTAAGCATGACTGGACACCAGTAATAAGCCAAGGACTTGGAGTGGATGAGCTGCAGACTCGAGGGAGCATATGTCAGGAAATGTATGCGTGTATGTGTGATGTGTGTTTTGCTGTGCCCTGTAGTTCTGGCAGGATTATAACTCATTTCAAGTAGAGGGTGTTTCTGCTCCTGGCCCTCAGCACCGTGGCGTTGACACTCACACTCCTTGATCCGAGCCCCAGGTCCCCACACACCCACACTGATGAAATAATTAGTCTAACTGCTGATCCCGAATGATTCTAGCTGACCTTAGACCACCTAGTCCACACGAACATGTACACACACACACACACTTCCTTTTCTTTTTCTTTTCCTTTTAGTACACACCTGCACTGTCTCTGTCTCCTCTCACACACACACACACACACACGCTTGTGACCTTGTCCTCCCTGTTTCAGATGGACTT
>NW_015549635.1:204634-211134 GCF_001515605.1 Sinocyclocheilus anshuiensis | reverse complement strand
CACACCCACACACACACACACACACACACACACACACACACACACACACACACACACACACACACACACGCTTGTGACCTTGTCCTCCCTGTTTAAGATGGACTTGATTGGTCCTCAATGAGTCAGCAGTCTTTGCCTCTTCTTCAAGTCAAAGAACTTAAAGGAATAATTCACCCAAAAATGAACATTTGCTGAAAATTTACTCTCGGGCCATTCTAGATGTAGATGAGTTTGTCTTTTCATCAGAACAGATCTGGGGAAATTTAGCATTACATCACTTGCTCACCAATGGATGCTCTGCAGTGAATGGGTGCCATCAGAATAAGAGTCCAAACAGCTGATAAAAGCATCACAATAATCTACAAGTAATCCACATGACTCCAGTCCATCAATTCACATCTTGTAAAGTGAAAAGCTGCTTGTTTGTAATAAACAAATCCATTATTAAAATGTTAACTTCAAACCGTTCCTTCCAGATGTCCATAATATTGCTTTCTCCAGTGTAAAAGTCTCATTTGAATCGGGAGAGAAATATGCACAGTTCAAGCACAGTTTACAAGCAAAAACAGTTCTAAACAAATATATAGGTGCATTTTGATGTGAGAGGACAACAGAGGATGGACTTTTTCACTGGAGGAAGTGTTATTGTGGATTATAGACTCGAATTATGGCCAGAAGCAACGGTAAGTTAAAAACGTCTGACAGCACCCATTCAGTGCAGATGTAATGTTAAATTTCTCCAATGAAGAAACAAACTCATCTACATCTTTGATGGCCTGAGGGTGAGTCACTTGTCAGCTAATTGTCATTATTGGGTGAACTGTCCCTTTAATGCCTTTGTGTAAGCGACCGCCAATAATGTGCTGAAGGAGAAAAGAGCAAAGGAGTCTGTCTTGAAGGGGCTTGTTGTGTTATTTTGTCTTGGAAATTCCCCAAACGCTCAGCTGGGTCTAGCCAAGGAGAGAGGCAGAGGACGAGTGCGCCGCTACAGCTGTTGTGGGGTCAGCAGTGCAGGGACGAGCAGGTGTTCTGCCAAGGAAACCCACCTCTCGTGCTGACCTGGGGTCAGTCTGTTGTCAGTCTTGTAATGGCCTCCGTGAGAACAGCAGTGTGCAGGGCTGTTCTCAGACCTGTGCTTGAGGAAGTTTCGTAAAGTGTCTCAAGTCTGGTTTAAGGAAGAAAACACGGCTGCTTGCTTTATTTTTAGTGCTGTCAAATAAAAGGTGTTACTGCTGGTCTCTGCAATTACAATCTCATTAGATCTCATTACAACACAGCATGTTTTTGCTCTTTGAAATTAATTGCAATTAATTAGACTAATCATTATGCAGTGAAATACTGCAAGAAAACCTTCTGTTTATGTATCCCCTCTTTATTTGTTACCAAATCATTTGTTCAATTTTCTCCCACCTTGAAGCTCATCTGACGTCTTTCTCATGCCCCCATCATTCTGCAAACTTGTCAATGCTCACTGGTGTGTTAAATCCGTTCTTAGTAAGCAGTTTTTGGATCGCTTCATACCTGTGCACACATCTATCCAGCTACATCAATGTCTTATACCAGCTTTTTTAGAGGAAATTCTCATTGACGTTTTGCTGCGGTCTTACATAAAATCAATTCACCCTTACTAGTTACAGATTTTATAGCCACAGCAGTGAAAAGTTAATGTTAAAGCAAGCACTTTTCACTGTATGTGTGTCTTGAGTGTGAGTGTGAGTGTGTGTATGTGTGGTGCTCTGAAGAGGATTTTATGGTTCTGACTTGATTGCCACAGACTCAATCTTTTTTCTTACCCCTCTATTGTTTCCTCTCTCATCCATTTCTTAACTTTCTTCTTTTCCATCTTTCTTTACACTCAGGTTTCAAAATGAACACTCCATAAATGCCAAATTAGTGAGTAAAAATTGGCTGTGGTGAATAAATGAATCAGCACTGTCACTACTCACGATCTGCAACATAATACATGGTTTAAATTGTTTCATTTGAATCATGAGAATAATAGTCTTGCCCTTAATGATGTCAACTAAATAATAAGGGAAAAATATACTTTCTGAATAAAGTGAGTGCAAAATACAGTAAGGCCAGAAAGAAAGATAGATAGATAGATAGATAGATAGATAGATAGATAGATAGATGTTTTAAAACCATATGCTGTTATAAACACAAAAGCAGGATTTTTTAAGTATCTTGATGTAGATTGTTTCTGTTCAACTATAGTTCATGTTCTCATCTGTTACACTCCTTAAGGGACAACAAAAAGAGCAGTTCATACTATTTTCAAAGTCTGAAAAAGCATACTTTGTGTTCCACTGAAAAGCAAATGTGTGCAGATTTGGAATAATATGACTAAGTAAATAATGACGACATACATATTTGTGAGCAAACTATCCCTTTAAATGTTAGTGGACATGTTGTGCTTGTCTAAGAGGCTGATGAGGCAGCTCTCCTGTCAAACTGCCAGTCCTCCCTCCTGATTGCTAAGGGATTCAGAGGATTCAGCACACTCTCAAGCATCCAGCATCTTCTTTAACTTCAAGCAACATAACATGTCAAAAATCCTTCCGTAATAATCAGATTTCCCTAAATCGCACAATCCTAGAATAAAAAGGCAGGGGAGAGAGGGTAAAAAGAAAGTGAGAGAGACTGTGCTATGATGTGTAAAACTTGTGTTTTTTAAGCCAGTGAAGCAATGAGGAATGAAGACACTAAGTTATCGGTGCACTCACTGAGCCTTGTGTGCTGCTCTGACACCTGCTGGAGGTTCAGAGCACTGCAGGATGGGAACCAAAAACACAGCAGAGGTGGAATAAACTGCTAGAGGTCAACCTAATCCCTCTTCTCCTTTATGGAGAACAGATTTCCCTTCATGTTGAATAAGAAATAGCTATTTTTATGGTTTAATAACACCTGATTAGGCTACACCATAGATTATCTTAGTTTGCCCGCAAAGGGCCCAGGTTTACATTGCCTATGCAGGGGCTCCTAATTATTGTCAAATTGAGAGGAAGTCAGCAAGAATTACATGACTGTTTCTCAAGTGTTTTAGAAATTCCCTGCATCTAATTTTATTGCACAGGCACACACTCATACTCCATCATCTTCTGTCAGCTGGAAGCTCCAATTCAATTCAATTTGGCAATTAATTAATTGAAGTTGGCAGAGACTTTTACTCTGAGCTCTTTATAGTATAATGTCCAGTTCAAGCCTAGATGAAAGTTGAAAAAAAAACTTTAGGATTAAAAATTATTATAATCCTCCCATAAATGCAATTAAATTTTATTTTTGATTGTTGTATTTATATTAATGAATTTTAGTTATTATTTTAAGTTATATATATATATATATATATAGTTAGTATTATATATATATAACTTAGTTATATATAAGTTAGTATAAGTTAGTATTTAAAATACTTCCTGTATTATAATCATATTTATATAATTATTATAATTAATGATGATGATGATGATAAAATTCAAATATATACAGGAGAAAATATCAAAAGCATCAGGAAGATCAAAAGTGTAAATGACAACGATTTAATTTTTGCAAGTTGCAATTAAACCAGGTAAATTGTGAAAATTATTCTGTTTTATGAAGAAGACTTCATTTTAACTGAGCTCTTTACCATTAAAAGGTGTTTAATGTCAATTTCACGGACACTGAAAAAAATGTCCGTTACAAATTATTTTAATCTTCCCATAAATGCAAAAATAAATATTATTCATTATTATATTAATGAATTTTATTCATAGTATTAAATAACTGCAAATAATATGCAATTAAACCAGGTAAATTATGAATCTGTTTTATGAAGAAGGCTTAATTTTCCTTTGGTGACAGAGGGGAGTGTTTCAAAACAAATACATTATAGAGCAAGAGAGAGGGGAAGAGGAGTAAACCCCTTATTCAGCTGCTCTGCTCACCAGTCACACCAAGGATCCCAATCAATCCTGGAAATTGGTTTGTTCCCTGAGAAGGTTACGAAATGACAGGCTGGTAGAAAGAGAGAGAAAGAGAGAGAGACAGATGGGATGGGAGGAGAGAGAGAGAGAATGAAAGAGAGATGTTGGTGTTTGCTTACTGACAGGCTGCTATCTCCAGCGGGGATTCAGAGAGGCAGGGAGTTTGGCTGTGTTTGGGCTTGTGGCAGAGATTACACTGCAACACTTAACAGAACACATGTGTTCCATGAATATGTCATAACAAAGTGTAGTGTAAAAGGATTTCACTTTCTTCATTTACTGTTCTTCAGTATACACTACTACTGAAATTGAAATCTGAGGCCCATTTTCCTCCCGTCCCATGCATGCTGAACGCTATATATAAACATGCAATAACAGTCAGCGCTTGCAGTCTGTTATTCTGGTTAACTCACTGTCTGTGTATTTGTGTGTATCTCTGTTACAGGAACATTTCACGCCAGAGTGCAAGTTTAAGGAGTGTGTGTTTGAGAACTATTATGTGACATACTCCTCGATCTTGTACCGTCAAACACAGTCAGGCCGGGCCTGGTACATTGGCATTAACCGGGATGGACAGGTCATGAAAGGAAATCGGGTCAAAAAGACTAAAGGAGCAGCCCATTTTCTGCCCAAGCTTATAGAGGGTATGTCTTTGTTTATAATAATAATAATAATTTATTTGTCATGTGTTGACAGTACATTGCAAAAGTTTGGGATGAGGAGTCTGGTGAGATTTTTGTTGTAATAGTTTTTTTTATTGTTATTATTTTATATATATATTATTTATTTTTTTTTTTTTGTTTTTTTTTTGAAAGAAGTATATTATGCACACCAAAGCTGCATATATATTTTTAAAAAATACAGTAAAAACTACTACAATGTAAAAATAACAGTTTTCTATTTTAAATTTGTTTTAAAATGTAATTTATTCCTATGATGGTAAAGCTACATTTTCCCCCAGTCTTCAGTGTCACACAATTCTACAGAAATCACTCTAATATGCTGATGTGGTGCTTAAGAAAAATGTCCTCTTATTATGTTGAAAGATTAATCATTGATATTTTTGTGGAATACATTTTGTTCAATATTCCTTGATGAATATAGAGTTTAAAATAATAGCATGTATTTGAAATTGAAATCATTTGTAGCATTATAAATGTCATTACTGTCACTTTTGATTAGCTTAATGCATCCTTACTGAATAAAAGTATGAATTTCTTTCAAAAAATCTCACAGACCCGAAAATGGAGGTTCTGTCATCATTTAATAATGTTGTGCCAAACCAGTATATGACTTTCTTTCTTCTGTGGAACATGAAGATATTAGTTAAGATGTTTCAACATTTTTTGTCCATACAATGAAAGTCAATAGGGTTCAGTGTTGTTTTGGTAGAGGAAGAGACAAAAAAACTTTCATTGATTGTATGGACAAAAGAGCACAGAGACATTTTCAAAATTTCTTCTTTTGCATTCTGCAGATTCAGGTTTTGAATGAGGATGAGTAAATGTGACAGAATTGTCTTTTTTGGGGGTGAACTGTGTCTTTAAGAGTTTTCTCCTGTCTCTCCAGTTGCCATGTACAGGGAACCATCACTACATGAAGTTGCTGAGCAAAGCCCGCCTAGAAAAACGGCCAAAACGTCAGACTCCCACGTCCATAAAAACGGCAAGAAAGACCAAGTGCTTCCCGTCCCCACAGCCTCCTAGCGGCAGTAGAACAAACACTTTGTTTGCACGGACACGCCATGAACGCCAACAGCGGCACAGGAGGTTTGGTACAAATAATGTTTGTAGTCCCTCCACCGACCCTCAGAACTTTGACATTTCCAACAATGCATCAGGGCTCAAAAGACCCTTGCCGACAGGTCTAATGCCCACCGCACTTCCTTTTGGTCTCTCCTGCTCCTTAATCAAAGGAATACTGAGCAATAATAAGCGCACTGGTCTGGGGGCAGAGTGTGACGGCGTCGCTTTTGTGAGAACAGCAACACCTAATAGAAAGGATCTTTGTCTTCCTCTCCTTTTTTAGTATTTCAAGAAGAAACACTTCTTCTTGTGAAGCAATTCGTGCTTGACATTTAAAGCCTCCATTTCCTTTGTTCAAGCATTCATAGATTCCACGAAAATCTTTTCTTTTCTTTTTTTCTTTTTTTAACAGAGATCCCTGTCATCTCTAAGCCTTGTTTGTAATCTCCTCTCCCTTCTCTACCTCTTCTGCACTTTGATTAACTTGAGACACAGAGGCCATTTTCCACTTCACAACACAGGAAAAGCCCTACACACTCTTCCGGGGACCATTAAGGATGCCGCCACATGCACACACACACACACACACACACACACACACATACACAAATGAAATAAATAAATAAATAAAACTTACCCTCCTCTTAGGATGAGGATGTTTAGAGGCATTGCAAACCTTTTTCTGCTCATCGGCTCCTGCGCTGATGAGTCTGCGGAGGTTGGACATGTGAGTGTGTGTGTGTGTGTGTGTGTGTGTGTGTGTGTGTGTGTGTGTGTGTGTGTGTGTGTG
>NW_015549635.1:180057-203109 GCF_001515605.1 Sinocyclocheilus anshuiensis | reverse complement strand
GGACTATTCTTGTGTTTTGCCCGCCATATACCTGTTTGCCATTGTTTGACCCTGCCTGTTTACCACGTCTCTTTAATAAAGCCTGCAGATGGATCCACACGTCTCACGTCTCGTCAGCCCTGTTACACACATTTTAATTAGTTTAATGCTTCCTTGCTGAATAAAAGTATTAATTTCTTTTAAAATATATATCTGACTGACCCCAAACTTTTAAATGGTAATGTATATAATATATATATATATAATATAATTTTGGAGGTAGAAAATCTTCCTGATTTAAATGCATAATTATTAGGGTCCCTTGTAGAGAGTATTTTAGCTGGCTTTTTTAGTCTAATGTTTTTTGGCTCTAGTATTATTTATATCAGAGCACATTCCCTGATTATATCTTCACTGTGATTTCAAGTGCAAAGCTTAAACAAAGTGCAAAAAAATCAAACTTTTCTCCTGCTGAGTTGAATCATTTCTCATACCGTGCACCTGGTGTTGAGGAAATTATGTCTGTGATAATTATAGATTCAGTCCCCTGCAGCAATGCATTATTGGGAGAAACAAAGTTATTAAGACCAAAGTGGAAATAACTAAAGAAATTTTAGACTTTTGGAATATTTACTAAATTCTTCCACATTTATATCAGGATGTCAATCTTTCCCATGATTACACTACTGCGAATCACAGCAGCACCTGCAGGTATTTCACAATCCCCCATTACAGAAGTTGGTGTTTTTGGATAACGTCCCGAGCAGATTGTTTTTCAGAAGGGCTGAATCAAAATGCTCTGCATCTCATAGCTTCTGGGTACACATCAATAAGACTACATCTTGAGTTTTCTTCATAAACTATCATTTGTTTTGTAGATTTGCAAGCAGTAATGTTCTTCTCAGACTACAGCATTTCTTAAGTCTTGCGTTGTCCACAGCTCATTTAAGTTTAAGCTTCAATGTTATCTGAAGGGCTGATACTTAATGTTATGCAGGTCCATGTAATGCTGTAATCACAGACAAGAAAAAAGTTGACAGAGGCACTATAAGGCAATATAGTTCTGAATTATCAACTGGAAGCCACACTGAAACCAAATCCAGCAGGCCAGACTGCAAAGGTTAAATAATGATAAAGGCAATGTCGTATGAAGTCACAACTGTGCTTTGATTAGCATCCCATGGTTTATTCATTCAGTTGAATAACAATTAGACCATGAAATTGATAGTTACTTTAAAATGTCTCACTTCTTCTAGCCTTTCAAACTTTTAAATGTCATGATAGGACTTGTGCTAACTTACTGACTCAATAAAAAGGCTCTTGTATTTGAAAGGGCTTTCTAATCCAATACATGAGTATAAAAGGAGATATTACTACTGCTCTTTACTTCAAATATGTCTAATTGACACTTAACTTATGATTATAACATAAGGTTTGCTTTGGGTCAGTTTGAGCTGATTGTGAAATTGTTTACAACATAATGTTAGAAAAAAGAAAAGAAAATTAGTCCTTTTCTTTGCTTTGATTTATTTGGCATGCACATAAGGGCCAGATCGGGTGGTTTAACAATTATTTTAATGAAACCACTCTCTGTGCGCAGCTAAGTGCTTCTCTCTCAATCTCGCTGCTGTTTTTCAGTCATAAACACAGAGGCCAGAAGATGAAAGCTAAGGGCTAATGCTTTTCAGAACAGCCAAGCCATTAAAACACTGTACGTGTATACAAAGATAGAGAAGACCTTGTAAACTGCAATTTTCTAGATTTGCTAAACTGACATTTTTGTGCATCATATTAATTTGTTTCTTCATGTTTATTTTTTACTTTGTATGTCCTGGTCATGATGTCAAGTGTTTGTGCTGGCCATCACTTTTCCACATGTCTTTCGCTGCATTCTATAGTGAATCTGTCTGTTCATTTGAATTTGCATGTTCACCAGTCGCTCTAGAATCATACAGGTAATTCAGCTGATGAGTATTTGGAGCTCAGGGTCATAAAGACATTAAATAGTGTTATGTTGGGTTATGGGATAGAGTTAGTCTGTGCAGTAATAATTAGCAGACTGATCTTTCTCTACACTGATATATTGGCTGGCAACTTACAGTGTTTATGTTACACGTTTTACACATTAAATGTATTACTAAAGCAATAATATTAACAATGCAATTACAAAGCTATCTGCAAATGATAGTATGCATTGGTCATTGGTGCTTAAGTAAACGATTTAATGTAACATCCACACTGTGATGCCCCCACCTCTCCCCAATAAAAGGGAGTCATCCATGTTCCATCTTCACTCCCTTTTATTGACCCATTGTCGATAAATGCTTTAAAAACAGATGTTACTTTTCTCTCCAGCTTATTTCAAATTGATTAAACAATACAGACTTATTGGTTTTGTTCAGACAAGCAGCAAAAATCTGCTTTGTTCTGTTGTTGTTTATTAGTTTTTGTTTTGTTTCTGACTCAACTTTAGTCTGAATAACAAAAACATAAACAAACCTAAAAAGCCATGTGGTTTGAAATGAGACACCTGTCTGTCTCATGAATTTAGAGCTGTGAATTTAGAATTATTTTCACTTACTCTTTACTTTTATAGCAAACCGTTTGACATTTACATTGTGGTGAATATTGAATGAGTCTGCATTTTTTGACACGCTATATATGCATAAAAAGCAGCTTATGTTCTCTCATGTGCCTTGTGAGTTGAGCGCTGTGGCGTAATGTCATGATAAACGTGAGCTGAGGCTAAATTCTCAGTTTCCATCCTCCTTCCACAATGACAGTGACTCGGTTGTTGTTAATTCTCTTAGCATCATGCTGACACTTATCATCACTATACCAACCAATGTAAATTCACTGGATATTCACCACACTCTGAACAAACGAATCCGATTTCATAATTACCAAATTCTTAAAAGTCTTAAAAATCAGATTTGAAAACCGAATTAGATTTGTGTGCAGTGTTAACAAAGCCACCATCGTTTTTGTGAGCTGCTATTATGAACTGTTTTTGTATGTGTGTGTCTGTCTAAATTTTTTAGGTAGTATCTAAGCTTTTAAGTTTGCATTTTTTGCTGTTAGTGGTGTTTTAAAATCAGATTGTCTAGAAACAGTCTTATAGAAGATTGTTTCCACCACTGAATAAAAATAAAAAAGGTAATTGCAACTTTTAACCTGACAATTCTGATTTCTGACAATTTACATCTCGCAATTCAGACTTTTTTCTCAGAATTACAAGATTTTCTCGCAATTGCAAGTTATAATATCAGAATTGCATGATATAGTCACAATTCTGAGAAAAAGTCAGAATTTAAAAAAATAAAGTCAGAATTGCAAGAAAAAGGTCAGAATTATAATTAGTTAGAATTATAATATCCCGCAATTCTGACTTCATGTTTGTGTCTCTCAATTCTGACATTATAGCTTGCAATTGCAAATATATATCACACAATTCTGAGAAAAGTCAGAATTGCCAGATGGAAACTCGCAATTGCAAGTTATAATATCAGAATTGCATGATATAGTCACAATTCTGAGAAAAAGTCAGAATTTAAAAAAATAAAGTCAGAATTGCAAGAAAAAGGTCAGAATTATAATTAGTTAGAATTATAATATCCCGCAATTCTGACTTCATGTTTGTGTCTCTCAATTCTGACATTATAGCTTGCAATTGCAAATATATATCACACAATTCTGAGAAAAGTCAGAATTGCCAGATGGAAACTCGCAATTGCAAGGAAAAAAGTCAGAATTGTGAGATAAAAAGTTGCAATTACCTTTTTTATTTTTTATTCAGTGGTGGATATGGGCTTCAATGCAGCACATTTTAACAATTGTGTATTGTTTTGTTTTATTTTTCAGAGTGATGTGGTTTGCTGTGGTTTGTGTCATATATACATATTTAATGTTATGATATGTTGCTATCTGGGCTTTTAAAAAACAATCAGACTTTAGCTCAATAGCATAAGCACCGGCAGTGCAAGTAAACAACACCATTTTTCCAGACATTAAAAGTACATACATACCTGTTTAGTGTAATTTGCTGCTTGTATTAGGAGGATTCTGAAGGGTCAATCGCTGTAAATTGAGAGCAGAAATATTTTCCAGATGTGTGGTGTGATTATTTTGCATAAGAGAATTGTTAAGCTGCAGAGCCCCTTATTTACTGATCATCAGTGTCTGTAATTGTTTCCTGTGTGTGTGTGTGTGTGTGTGTGTGTGTGTATGCGTGACTATGAGGAATAGCCCCAACCTGGTATCTGCAATGCAGCAGAAAAGACAAAAACTCAACCTTCCTCCCATGTTTCGACCAAAGTCTCATCCCCCAAGATACATCTCTTAGCCCACACAACAGCACTGTGTATATGTACCACGCTCCCCCTCAGCTGAATGTCATTGCCTCTGTATGTGTGTGTGTGACCACGAGAGAGAGAGAGAGAATCTCTGCTGCATTTTAAACGCACAGACTCGCACCACATCTGCATTGCATACACAGCAGTGGGGTATTAGTCTCTCAGCAGATGTGTGTTGAGAGGGTGACCTTTAAAAATCTGAGTTCCTCAGCTTCATCCCAGCTTTAGGATAGTCACAATGTTCTCCCATGCTCCCTAGGAGGTAACCTTACGTTTTAGAGTTTAACTGCTGTTTATGTGGCTGTATAGAGATGATGTTTGTGCAGAATGTGTCTCCCCTGGGTCAATTTATATGAAATAATCTGAAATGCAGTCACAAATGCAGTTTTTGTTTTGTTTATTTGTTTTTAATAAATATTATTTTGAATTGAATATTAAATATTTGAATAAAGTTAATAATAATTATAAAAGTGTAATTGTTATTATAATTATCAGTTATTCTTTTGAATGGCCAAAGTTTAAATAGAAATCACTCCCGTCTCTCCTTGTTCCATCTCTTTAGAGGTTTGTTGTCATATTCATGTGACACTTTTAAACATATGAAACAATTCATCACTTTTACTGTAAAACTCAATAGAATCACTCAAACTTTGGCTTCCCCATCTCACAGGATGAAGACATAATTTTTTTTTATTAAAGTAGTATTATTACTTTCAATTGGATATTAAATATATTAATAATAATAATAGTAATTGTTATTATTATTATTATCAGGTGAATGTCCAACGTTTAAGTAGAAGTGACTGTTATTCTATGTCTTCAGATATTTTTTATTAAAGTAGTATTATTACTTTCAATTGGATATTAAATATATTAATAATAATAATAGTAATTGTTATTATTATTATTATCAGGTGAATGTCCAACGTTTAAGTAGAAGTGACTGTTGTTCTATGTCTTCAGATATGACCGAACCATGTTAATTTTAACAAAAAAATTTTTTAACCAGTTTTTATATTCTAAACTGTAAAACTCAACAGAATCACTTAAAGTTTGGCTTCCCCATCTCACAGGATATAAGACATAAACTTTTTATATATATATATATATATATATAAATATATATATATATATAAAATTGAATGGCCAAAGTTTAAATAGACGTGAGTCTCTCTTTGTTCCATCTCTTCAGATGTTTGTCGTCATAATCATGTGACACTTTTTAAACATGAACCAATGTAACTGTTTTTACTGTCTAAAATGTCTGTTTGTGGCTCCAGTTTTTGTGTCCCTTGAAACAAAAGTTCATACGTCTGTTGTTGGTAATTTATTTGCTTATTTGGAATAAATTGGTGAAATAGTGTTGATATGAGTTGTCATTCAACCTTGTGGGGCAAACAGTCACAGTCTAGCTTACTTGCATCAAAAAACAACTGGTGACCAAGAGCAATAGGCCAGAACTCTTGGCCTGTGTCATGAACATTGATCCCTGCTCTACCAGACGACAGAGGTCATGATCTTTTATCCTCAATGGACACTGGTTGGAATCTACTGCAGCAAAACTGACTGCTGGTTTGTCGCTGTCGACGTAACACACAAAATGTACACACTAAACTGTGTGCATACTAAAATGCCCACCTCATATCAGTACAAGCAGGCGATTTGCTTATGGACAATGAGAATCTGCTTTATATCGAAGGAATCCCATCATTTTTGTAAGTTCTGCATGGATTATCCAAGTTATTGTAATGAAGTCTTCCAAAAGAAAGGAAACTAAACCATATTACTTTTTTCTTGTCTTCCAAACCAAGACAAAGCAAAGGTCTTCCAGTCAAAGCCACGATGACACTATTTTTAATTTTTTATAGCTACAGAAACCAATAACCACCAGGACAGACTCAGCAGAATCGCTCAAACTTTGGCTTCCCCATCTTACAGAATGAAAAGACATAAAACTGGACCACTTGGACGGAAATGGCACATCTGTGGTTTTTTTTGCAATGTTGGAAGGAACAACCCAATACAGTCATGCATGAACCAATATTTACTGGACACATTGAAAATTAAAATGAAAAAAAAAATGATGAGGAGGATTATTCCTGTTTAGTATTTATTATTAACTCACTGTTACTCTTAATACTCTGTTCTGTATACACTGTCAGCCCTGCATTTGCAATAGAATCTATATCTATTTCTATAAGTCTATGGGAGACATATTATTGAACATTATTGAATAAAACTAATATATTTGTATGATTGTAAAACCAAAGTGTCATTTGTCTGTTAACGCTCTGTGACAAAATCCATTCACGTGTATCATTCAGTGTCCTTATTTAAAGTAAAGCATTTAATTGGTGCTCAGGTAAGTGCCAGAGTTTGCCATCTTAATAGTATTTTACAGGTGAGTCAGCATTAGTTATACGTTGTTAAGTTGACTTCTATAATGATTAAATTGGCAGAGGACCAAACAGTGAATGTGGTGGGCCAGCGCCATTACTTAAGTACAGCACGGCTCGACAGGAGTGCTCAAGTGAGGATGAACAGGAGACAGGTGGCATGTGTTCCAAGTGTCGCTTTGTTCACTTTGTTCCCACGCAAAAGCAGGCTTCGCTAAAGAGACATTTTCATCTTTTATCCCTCTAACTGTGTAGGAAAAACTTCAGCAATCCCCTGATCTCTGATTTCAAAAGGCCCATCAAAGTGTCAACACTCTAGAGCAGCAGAATAAATCTCATCCTTTAATCTAATTGGTGGGATAAAGCTGCGTAATTCATTTTAACAGCTCTGATGAATTACATAAAAGTACAGCACATTAATACTACTCCTCTTGAGCCAAAAGCACCCCAGAACTGTATAAATATGCAGGCGTGGATTCAAACACATCAAAACACTTTGCCTTATTTAAAAAGCACATTGGGGAAAGACTCTCAGTGACGACCTCAATATGGGTTGACATGAGCGCTCTGCCTCTTTTGTAGGATGCAGGAAATAGTTTGAAATGTTCATGATTTTTAATGTGTCAGTGGGTGCTTTCAGAATGTCAGACGTCATATGGGATCAAATTTACATTTAAATGTACCATGCATGCTTTTAGTCTGTGCTCTGTGGAAAAGGATTTGTATTAGAAAAACAGACCCCATTCGTGAATTCAGGCCTTTTGTTACCTTATGTCATCCTTACACTGCAAAAACAGCACAGTAACTGCTACAATTACACACAAAATATACATTTAAAGACTGTAATTATACAGATTCTGCATCAAGGTTTCATAAATGCATTTACATTTACAGAAATTCCAGCTGCAGAAATAATGATATAAAGTTAAGTTTTAAAGATAATGTTTTTGACAAAAAGTATCTCATGTTCACCAAGGCATGAATAAAAATACAAATAAAAATATTAAATTAAATGTATAGCTATATGTATAACTCTTTACAATGTTTATGAAATACGTCTGTTAAGCTCACCAAGGCTGCATTTATTTGATAAACAGTAATATTGTGAAGTAATATGAGTTTAGACAACTATTTTCTATTTTAATATTTTTTTAAATCCCCCTTTCGCTTCGCATAGTTCTTAAACATAACTGAGATATTTTTCTAATATTAAATACTATTTTTGTCAGTAAGATGTTTTGTGTGGGCGCATGAACTCTAGAGTGAGCGCTCACGGCCGAGTGCGGCGAGTCTGTAACCCGAGCGCAGTGACAGCGGGCTGACTTGTCGCCAACTGTGTGCTGGAACAAACACGGATGGACCCGCACGTTAACTTTCTATGAAGATAACACTGTTTGCTGATTCGTTATGAAGGCCCAGAACTGGTTTATTGTCACCTGCTGCCTCTATGGCCTGAGCGCAATCGCAGGTAAGGTTACGTTTCCAAAGTGAATTTGTGTGTTGCGCGCACGTGTGAACACCCAGTAAACTTTAAAGTAACGCCACGTGTGATCTGATGTGATTAGCTGATAGTAAATCCAACATCTGACGTCCTACAACACCAAAGGGGGGTTGAAAAAGAGCCTTTTAACGTTACTTTCTTGTAGTCGTCTTTGTTTGTTTAAATTGGAATTGGTTTGGTACTGTTTTCACATGTAAATTGTGAATTGCAGTATAGCTCTCCAAACAATGCATCGAAAATGTTTATTCAAACATTAGCCTACAGCATTTTAACTCAATTCACAAAATAACAGTCTACCTTTCTCACTATTAGTAAGCTTTTGATCTATAAATATTTTACCTTTAAAGTAAAATGCGTAAATCCTGTAATTTGCATATCTTTCCATTTTAATACATAATCCCAGGACATTATTTTACAGTATACCATACGGTTTGATAAACAGGTCTTACCATGACAGAGGCTGTCAAATTACTGTAACTCACCCCAGTGTGAAAAGGTCAATTGCAGTATCATGTCAGTCATACTGTGAGAATATTTTGTCAGGAATGTGGGCTGTAGTGAACCGTAAGTGGCATTACTGTACAATTATTAAGTCTTTCACAGTTCTATTTTAAGAATTGGCACAAAACCTCATGGCAGTGCCATATATTCATTGATCACACTTTTGGATAGATATTAAAGTTATTAATGTAAGTGTTTTTTCTTATGATGTCTGTAGCATACATTATAGTTCTGTAATATTTTTTAATTCAAAAACCCTAAGGGTGAGGTGATTTGAAACATGTATCTGCCATTGGTTTCTATTGGCTTGACTGATACATAAATTAATGTTTTTGCTTAAACCAAATGTTCCCATGGTATGTTGCGCAATAATGGTGTGAAAGTATGATAGAATGAGTCGGTCAGAAGAATTGGCCACCTGTAAAAATGGTACCAAAGCCATTTAACATAAAAGGGACATTTTCTAAAGAATACAGTTTTTACGAGTACCCATGGGAAAATTGTAAATTAACCTCAAGTCAGACTGTCATCAGGAACTCTTTATATTAAAAGTTGATTTAAAGGTGTTTCGGAGAGGTTAATTGTGCTAATTATTTTAGGGAAGCTTTCGGTGGGACTGTTGAGCAGCAGATGGCATATTCTCTGTAAGGCCTCATTTATTTCACAATTTAAACGCTCATACAGAAAAAAATTACGATTTCTCATTTCCATAAAGTTTCTCCCATGATACTGTCTTTTAAAATTGGAATACAGCGGTGGGGTTTATTTTAATTTTTTATTACTCAGAAGAAAAGTCGGTCAAAACACAGTAAAACTGCTGTAAATGTGTACATATGCTCAAAGCAGCAGCCGTTGGTAATGAAGGTGGCGCATGGGGTGACGCGTGTCGTTTGTAACTGTCAGTTTTTATTCTGGAGGGCTCGAGGTGGTGAGGCTTGATGAATGTGGCGCCCCTAGAAGGCCCGCTTATAGATGCAGCTAACCTTCGAAAGCGATGGCCGAGCGAGTGGAGTAAACAGTCACCCTTAAAACTGTGCATGATGCAGGTCTAAGAACACCCAAGGCTGTGCGATTGGCTGAGCCTCTTATCTGTTCAGCTTTATGTTCAGATTTTTAGATCCATCCGTTCATCCATCATTACTATATTCAAAAATTAGGCAGTAAACTAGGGCTGTCAAAATGGCTGAAAAACTAAATTCGAATTTTTTTACTTAAATATTATCAATATTCAAATTATATTCGAATTTAAAAGGCACAATTTCAGTTGGGGGAAAAAAAACTGTTGGCTTCTGTCCTGAGGGCGCATCAAGCAAAATATTATGCACGTTTCTTCAAAGCATAATAAAATAACACGACTATCTTTGCATAATGTTTAAAATAATGCTTATAAACCATATATAATTAATAAAGTTGCTTAAACAATTATAGGTATAGTTTAATACAAAGGACCGAAAACCAATTACAAAGAGTACTTTCTTCATTTAAAAACTTGAGATGCAGTGGGATGGGGAAAACCGCCATAAAGTCTTGAGACTTGTTTTTAAAAGTTGAACTTACATTAATTTTACATAGCTTTCTAAACATGCGGCTCTCTTGTGCGAGACGCGAGTGCAACGGTGATAGATGTCCCTCTAGAAAATGCGATAAATATGCGTTCTGTGTGAACGGCTTGGTTTCGGTTTTGACGTAAACAACATCTTCCCTGCATTGATTGTTCTCTTTTGCTGCAATATTTTGAATGAACAACGTAGCAGCGCCGCATCCAGTGGGTTCAACTGGACAGGCTAACAAAAGCATTAAAATGCAATGACACTTACATCGTCGTCGCATTTCGTGCGCCACTGATAAGGCTGCCTGACGCACACCTAAAATGTGGATTTTTATTTTAAATTAGACGAATATTCGAAATTCAAATTTTTTTTGACAGCCCTACAGTAAACCGCCCAATACACATGACATTCTGGGCTTTAACCCGCAAAAGCTTTAACGCTCAGACTCTTAAGATTAAAGACTAAGGGTAGGAGAGAGTTGTGCTGCTATATTTATCAACAACATATTTTCTAGGTGCAACAGAAGCAGAAGATCAGCTGATGAAGAAACTATTTTCTTCATACAATGTTAAAGTGCGTCCTGCAAGGAGCCCAGAGGAAAGGGTCGTCGTGAGGATAGGCATGACCCTTTCATCATTCGTCAGCCTGGTAGGAAGACCCAAACACACACAGTTATGTAGCTTAATGGGCACATACCATTATTATTGTTATTAATATTATTATTTTGTTTTTTATTTTAAAAAGTGTTTCATTTTTAACAGTACAGCTTTATGCTTTGAAATGATGCATATTGTGAAAAGTGCTATACAAATAAGTTTGACTTGGCCTATGATATATTAATTATTATTTTAAAATATTATTATTATTATTATTATAAAGCGAATTAGGGGCAAAATCATTATGAATGCCTGACAGCTAAAAGCTGATTAGATGATGTGGTTAGTTGCTTGTTTATTTAAACAAATAGTGTGTTGGACATTGTTACCCATTGTGTCGCAGTGTATAATGCTGTGATTCTTAAAGAGGGAGTCAAAAAACTTGGGAGTCATTTTATTATGAATTTAATTTTATTTTCCTTGGTCTTCCTCAAGAGTTTTTGTTCATGTCACATATATTTCTTAAAGGCACAGCAGGAAAAAAAAAAAGGGCCACAGAGTATGGGAAAAACATTATATGACTGGTTATGATCACTGTAAAAATTAAACAATAAAAAATATAGTATGACCCCTTTATGAAATGCTATTAATTAGAGTTAGGATAAATTTGCAAAAGAACAGCTTCAAGTCTTTGTATGCCCATAATAAAAGCTAGTTTGAACCAAGTCTGACGGTTGGTTCAGCTGTTCAGTGTGTGAATTTGGAATGTGAATCAGATCATGCTATCCTTCACTTCTTAACTCTTAACTCATAACTTAAAAATTAGGGATTTAATAACCAGGTCTCGGGTAACAGTACACACACACATTTGCAATTTTGCAAATGTCTCAGAGTTAAAGTTTCTTGTCACCTTCATTACTCAGAACAGAAAGGAACACGACCCTCTCTACAGACTTTATGAACAGTGATTTCACATGATTTTTGCTTGACCAGCCAAATGTGTGTCCAAAACAAGACACATGTTGAGATAGCATTAATGTGTCACTCCAAATAACTATTCAGGCCGGAACCATCCACACATTTAAATCACTGCTTGTATATTAATAATATAAAGGGAATATAAAGTGTATATACAATGTGTAAATGAGTGTTATGGTGTGTGTTGACCCATCCCCCAACTGTTTGTGCTCTGTACTGAGACTGGGACAGCTGACATTCCTACACTAGTTTTAAATAACATTCAGGACTGTGTACTGATCTGACCATTGAGCCTCAGTTCTTTCCCTTGGCTTCTAATATCCCTTCACCCCCTTCTCCCATTGCAGCCAGGGTTCCCATTATTTGTCTTGACTCTAAACATACATCAGAGGCAGAGAATTCGGGGATCCTTCTTTATGCAATGAACAAAATTATAAACGCAACACTTTTGTTTTTGCCCCCATTTTTCATGAGCTGAACTCAAAGATCTAAGACTTTTTCTATGTACACAAAAGGCCTATTTCTCTCAAATATTGTTCACAAATCTGTCTAAATCGGTGTAAGTGAGCACTTCTCCTTTCCGAGATAATCCATCCACCTCACAGGTGTGGCATATCAAGATGCTGATTAGACAGCATGATTATTGCACAGGTGTGCCTTAGGCTGGCCACAATAAAAGGCCACTCTAAAATGTGCAGTTTTACTGTATTGGGGGGTCTGAAAACCAGTCTATATCTGGTGTGACCACCATTTGCCTCACGCAGTGTAACGCATCTCCTTCGCATAGAGTTGATCAGGTTGGTGATTGTGGCCTGTGGAATGTTGGTACACTCCTCTTTATGCCACACCTGTGAGGTGGATGGATTATCTCGGCAAAGGAGAAGTGCTCACTAACACCGATTTAGACAGATTTGTGAACAATATTTGAGAGAAATAGGCCTTTTGTGTACATAGAAAAAGTCTTAGATCTTTGAGTTCAGCTCATGAAAAATGGGGGCAAAAACAAAAGTGTTGCGTTTATAATTTTGTTCAGTGTATATATGTTCTTGTTTTTCTTCCTAATCCCTCATTTATACCATTCAACCATCAAGAAAATACAGCAGTTTTAGGGAATAATAAGATACAATGCTAGTATAATATAATGTTTGGTGATTACTGTGTTGTTTACATTCACTATGGCTCCTGCTGTGGAGGAAGAGCAATTTCATTCTCAAGCAAAATATTACAGAGATTTAAAGTTATTGAATATGTTGTAACTTACCCAAAATAGCATAGTGTTTACATTTCTTTAAGATATTACATCCTAAAGTTCATTTTGTAGTACTGTAAGTTCCAGATTGCTGATATTTCTTTGAAACTATTCTCTTTGGTGAAGTAAATATAAACTAAATATTTGCCCATACTGTGTCTAAAATGTGAGTTACTCAATATATAGCTTGTTGTTTATTGAACTGTTGTATTAAAGCAACATCACACTTGCAATCGTGCTGTTGTTCGTACCTGTGGCCAAATCACAGCCATGCACTCTTAAATGTAATATTGATTAATAGTAAAACCACTGATTGCCCTGTCTAAATTCATGTGTATCCACTAATTAAATTAATTAATTATTTGTATATGTTTTGTTTCATGTTTTTTTTTTGTGTGTGTTCTAGAACATGAAAGATGAGGAGATGAACACTATTGTTATTATGAACTTGGTAAGTCAGCACAATTTCTTCTGGCTCCTTTGTGTCATTTTGAGAAATAATGTCTTGTGCGTAATTCAAATGTATAAAGCTTTATTTGCATTGAAGAAAAGTTATCTGTCATCTATCATAATAATGTCCTGGGCTAAAGTTACCACACAAGACAAACTCTGACAATAAGAACTAGGATCAATATAAAGTAACTTTGAATGCAAAATGAAAAATTATGCAAATGCTGTTGATAATATGTATGGACAAATGTGCAGAGATATTGCATTTGGTATAATTAATGACACAAGCCAGATCATTTGAAATCATTTGATTAAATGATGAACTGTTTGTACTTATAATTTCATCGATGACCCTCATTTATCTGCATATGCACACACACACACACCTTTTGTGCTCTTACAGGAGTGGAACGATTATCGCCTCTCCTGGAACCCCAAAGATTATGGGGGAATTGATGTGTTGCGCATCCCATCTGGAAAAGTGTGGCTTCCTGATATTGTTCTCATCAATAAGTGAGTTGTGTGTGTGTGTGTGTGTGTGTGTGTGTGTGTGTGTCTGTGTCTGTGTCTCTGTGTCTGTGTGTGTCATTGCATATTATCTCAGAGAACCTATGAGTGTCGGGCACATTATCTTTGAAAGCCTTTGCTGAGTTTCTGCAAGAACAGCAGAAATAACAGAAATTATCAAAGCTTTTGTGAAGCTTATTAAGAGATGTGTACTTTCTCTATCTGTTCCTTTCTCACACACTCTCACTTTAATGTCCAGGTAGACCCCCATCACTGCTGGTGTAAACATACTCCCTCCTTCATTCATCTCTGCTTTATAGCCAATTAAACAACACTGCTGTCCACTAGCAGCCTTGCTGGTCCTGCATTCACTCCTACACACACACACACACACACATACACAAATTGCATCCTACACACTGTTCAATGGGAGACATCTTCAAGTCCCAGAGCACCATTACCATAATAGATGGGAAGTTTTAAAAGCCTGGTTTGTGTCCTATGAGGATTATATACCAGTGTTCTATGATTTACGGCTCAAATTGTTGATCTATCTGATTTGTAGGTATTACTCTTACCTATTATGAAACAGCCATACAATATGTGGTAAAATAAAATAACATAATTTACAGTGTCGTGTCAGTAAACTCCAAGCTGACAATGAGCAGGGGCTGTCAAGCTCCTAAAATGACAGAAAGTAGTCTATAAACTTTGTACACTGTATTCTAAGTCATATTATAGCTTTGTGTAAAGAACGGATTTAATGTAAGCCATTATTCATTGTAAATTATACACGTGTACACACTTAGGGTTACAAGGCGATAAAGAGCCCATGTTGTTTCCCAGCACCTACAAAGCATACTGAGACACTAAACTTGAATATGTGCAAGTACAGTAACTTTTGTTTTTTTTGGTAAACTATCTCTTTAAGTACTCTGGTCTTCTCAGAAATGTTTTTAAAAAATTGCAGGCCAGCATCTGTACTCAAAGAAACCTCAAATGCATTCGTCACCTTACAGACTTCTTAAGAAGCACATAATGGCTCTCGGAGACATAATGCAGAGTCCATGTTTCTTAGCATTACTGAGTGTCTGTAACTAGAGCCAAATAGTCAGTGGTGGTGGGTGTTCAGTATCTAATAATGCTTCAGCAGTGATGATGCAGCTAAAATCTGCAGTCCATTTCGTTTTTTTTAAGTGATTCCAATCAGTTTGTACTGATAGAAAATATATATCGGTGGTGTTCTGAAATGAGGAGGTGAAGTTTTTTTTTTTTTTTTTAATCAAATGTAAATTCATGTCCCAGTCACATTTTTTTGGTTAAATAAACATTACTTACACTATCAGAAAATATATATATTTTATATTTTTACATTTGCAATGTAATCAATATTCTATTTATTAAAGCCAAGTATGAATCTCATCAAGTTAGTGTTTTTAAGCATTTTACATTTATTCCAAAATAATAACTCAAGGCAGTAACAATTTAAACATATTTTATTTGTGAACTTATGTTCAGCTATTCTTTTTAATAGTTAACTTTTAACTATTTTTGAATTTTTCGGATCATTCAGTCATCAAAGCTCGGTAAATACTGGTCACAGACACAGAGATTTACTTTACTTTTCACCAAGCTGATTGCTCAATAAAAACTCCCACACAGGGGATTTCAGAAGTTAGGGGGACAGACATGTCTTATTTTATTTATTTATTTATTTGTTTATTTATTTTGACTACTAATAATAATAATTATAATAATTATTATTATTTCTTACCTCTTAATGCAGCTGGACAATAACCAATAAATTTGTATTCTATAATATTTTTCCTATATTTTCCTAGTGACAATTTTATGATTGATTTATGTACTACAAACACTTTTTTGCCATTTTTATCACAGAACAAAGCAGAAAATATATTTTATAGATTCTTAAGGCTACTGTAATAAAATTGTCAATTATCACTGCATTATACATATACTTTATTTATTACCTAAAGATGACTTGGAAAAACAAACAAAACAAAAAACATATTGTCACAATCGTGTGTTGTATTCAAGTTTCATCAGTCAAAACGTTTCTGCTTTTTATTCAGCATAGCTACAGCGATAGCCGGATTCCTTTGTCCATATTGGGGCTTTCCTGGCACGTCACAAGTTTACTTCTAGGAGGCATTGCCTCCTCTCACGTGACTTACCCCATTCATTCTCAATTACCCCCCAGCAAACTCACGGCACACTTTAGGGGGTCAGTTAAAACTCAATGGGCTCAGGGAAGGTGAGAGAGACGCGGACTCCTGCTGTAACTTTACCTGCTGGTGTCGCTGTTGGACAATGTTTCTTTAGAAAAACGAGTGATTTGAAGTCAATTTGAAGTGATTTGTTTTTTTATATTCAAACTTCTCAAACTTGATTTTTGAATCTGATACTGTCAATGTGGATTCAGTCTTTTAGAATTTCAGGGGGAAAAGTAATAGAAGTGTAACCATCTAAATTGCCTTAATTTTGAAATTCATGTTTTTAGTAATGATATACAAGTTTATACTGCATTTAAAACCCTGTTTGTGTGTGCAGCAATGATGGCGTATTTGGTGTAGCTCTACAGGTCCACGTGCAAGCCTACAGTAACGGCCGTGTGACGTGGACTCCACCAGCTCTTTACAAGAGTTCCTGCGGAGTAAAGGTAAATTCTGAAATACAACAGACATTTTATATTGCAAATTACTCAATATTACGTTAGGAAATGTGTAGATGATGATGATGATGATTGGGTAATAAAAATCAAGTGCTCTACATTCTAATTCTTTAAATAAGGGCTGTGAAACATTAACAACATGCCATAAAAATTCTAGATGTGTATTAATATTAATGGCTCCACTATCATCAGTACTTTAATGTTTTCTTTTAAGCACTAATTTTTTCGGTATTGTTCTTGTTGATGAATGTTCAGCATCTTTCAGTAAATACTGTAGTGATAAGAGTAAGTTATGGATGAGACCTTTAAATACTGTAATGAAGTGTAAAATCATAAGAAGTTTAATGACGCATTAAATCACTAGTGTTTATGCTCAGCACTATGAATATATTACAGTAGGACACTACTGGGGATCATTTCTTGTTGAAAAAAGTCTACTTTTCCTCATAGAAGTGAGGATCTCTCTCTGATTCTTTTGTACTTGTTTTGTGAATGTTTCTCCCCTCATTTGTATTGCTGCTTTTGTTTGGCCTCGCTCTAGTTTGGCTGCGTTTGATGTTCCGTCTGGTCTTTGCATGTGTGAAAAGCAGAAAGAGAGATGATTAAAGGAAGATCTGAGAGGAAAGATGCTCGTCAGACAAGCTGCAAGCACACTAACATGCACAAACTATTGGTACCTTTTTCTCCATCTGCAGGTGACATACTTTCCTTTTGACTGGCAAAATTGCACCATGGTTTTCCACTCGTATACATATGATTCCTCAGAAGTGGATCTGCAGCATGGCCTTGATAAGAGAGGAAATGAAATCCGAGAGATAGTCTTCGACACAGGCTTTAGTGGTAATGGCACTGTAACACTAAAACACTGCTACCTCTTGACATTCATACTGAAAAGTCTGTGGTGTTCATTAATGAACATTAAGATCGTTCAAAGAATTCATCTAAGACTACAATATCAACCAACTGTAAACACCCTTGAAATGCCCTATTAACATCTTAACAGCTTAAAAATACCCTAACAACCACTGGGAAAAAAAACATTCTAGCAACTGTTAAGAAACCACATAGAACAGGGGTGTCCAAGCCTGTTCCTGGAGGACCACTGTCCTGTAGATTTTAGCTCCGACCCCTAGTTAAACACACCTAAATCAGCTAATCAAGGTCTTCAGACTCACTAAAAGCTTCCAGGCACGCAAATTTTTGCGGGACATTGGCCCTCTGTTAGCAGGATTGGACACCTCTGAACTAAAACAACCTAGCAACGCCCTAGACACCATCTAGCAATGCTCAGCAACCTTTTAAATGTTCAGAAGCTTTGTGAAGCCTTGTTTAAACCTCGCTTTGTACATGATTTCAGCCTATTGCCCATTAACTTTACACACACTGCTTGAATTCACTCAGAATGACAATGATATATGATATCATTGTAATGTTCTGCCATGTATCCAACTGAACACAAAAACAAACAATGTCATCTCATCCAGAGAGTGGAGAATGGCACATTCGTCACAAGGTTTCTAGAAAGAATGTGCGAGAGGACCTGTATGAGGACATCACCTTCTACCTGATCATCGAGAGGAAGCCCATGTATTACGTGTTTAACATCGTCCTGCCCTGTATCCTCATCACCATCATTGCCATCTTTAACTTCTACTTGCCACCTGATGCAGGTGAGGAGTGTTTGCTTTGTTTTTGTTTTGTTTTTTTATTTCAAACCAATACCAGATTTGTTGTAAATGGTAAAATAAATCAAATCTGCTTTAAATCCAGAACATAAAACAGGAGAGAATCTGAGTATGCACAGAAAATTAATAAACATCAATACAAATGGCCTTTTTATTAGATTCACGTTTTATTGACCTTGAACTAATGAATGTCCTATTATTGTCCATTATAAATAGAGTTTATACCTGCACAGTTAAACAGGATCAGTCTTTCAGTTCTACCAGTTAAGAGTGTAACAAATCATGAAGGGATCATTAGAACAAGCTAATTCTACAGCTTATATAGTTTGGCCAATTCATTCCATTATATACAATTAATCTTATCACAAAAACAAATTAAGACTCTGTGTAAGTATATGCATGAGTAGATCAAGAGAAGCTCTCTTTTCTTTTCAGGGGAGAAGATGGGCCTTTCCATCAACGTACTGCTGACTTTAACTGTCTTCCTGCTTCTGCTGGCCAACAAAGTCCCAGAAACATCACTGGGTGTTCCCATTATCGTCAACTACCTGATGTTCACCATGATCCTGGTCACCTTTTCTGTCATCCTCAGTGTTGTGGTACTCAACCTTCACCATCGCTCCCCCAGCACACACCAAATGCCCCTTTGGGTGCGCAAGGTCAGTACAGAAACCTCTAGTCACTAGGGCTGTCAAAAAAAAATTCGAATTTCGAATATTTGTCGAATTTTAAATTAAAATCCACATTCGAATGCAAAAACGTTGCATTCGAATTTTAGGTGTGTGTCAGGCAGCCTTATCAGTGGCGCACGAAATGCGACGACAATGTAAGTGTCATTGCATTTTAATGCTTTTGTTAGCCTGTCCAGTTGAACCCACTAGATGCGGCGCTGCTACGTTGTTCATTCAAAATATTGCAGAAAAAGAGAACAATCAATGCGGGGAAGATGTTGTTTACGTCAAAACCGAAACCAAGCCGTTCACACAGAATGCATATTTATTGCATTTTCTAGAGGGACATCTATCACCGCTGCACTCGCGTCTCGCACAAGAGAGCCAGCCGCATGTTTAGAAAGCTATGTAAAATTAATGTAAGTTCAAGGTTTTCTGTCCTTTGTATTAAACTATACATATAATTGTTTAAGCAACTTTATTAATTATATATGGTTTATAAGCATTATTTTAAACATTATGCAAAGATAGTCGTGTTATTTTATTATGCTTTGAAGAAACGTGCATAATATTTTGCTCGATGCGCCCTCTTGTGGCCTCAGGACAGAAGCCAACAGCTTTTTTTCCCCCAACTGAAATTGTGCCTTTTAAATTCGAATATAATTCGAATATTGATAATATTTAAGTAAAAAAATTCGAATTTAGTTTTTCAGCCATTTTGACAGCCCTACTAGTCACGGTGTCAAAGAAGATTTCATATAGTATTTGAACTTTTTGCTTTCTACTGTGATTAAATGTTTTTTTGGGTTTTGTTTTGGTTGAGAATAAATAAGCATTAGCAAAACACAAAACTTTTGTTAGGAGATGGATACCCTTTTGTGAAAATTTTGTGGAGTCAGCTGCTTTCATCAAATTGACGGCTATATTGTTAAAATGACAGATGCAGAAAATGTTTCCATTTAGCATTTGCTTTTATTCATGGGCACTCCAAAACACCCCAATCTGCCAATTACGAACTTATGAAAAAAGGATAAAAATGTAAAACAGACACAAATAGATAATGGTTCAAAATAGACAACAATTCAGTTTAGCAAAGAGACCATGCAGCAAAATAAAAGCATCTTTCCAAAAAGCAGCCTAGTATGTTAGACTATTAACCTTTATCAATGGCTGTGAGCTCTACATTATTTAAACTTATTAGAGCCGTGGCCTCTTCATCACACCACAGTGACCCATTTACACCTTCTATTAATACCCATTTCAAGCTACCCAATCACAAGTGGACAACGCTTCTAAAGATTATAGTAAAAAAAAAGCAGCATTTCTTGATTCACATTCAGTACAGTTTTGCAGGACATTCATCCATGACAGCAAGGCCATGTGAAAATAGATGTGTGATGCAAGGCTGAAAGATTATTTGCTGGCCAAGTGCAAACTGTCTCTTTCTTTTCGAGCCTTTGTGAAGTCATGCAGATGAAGCGAGGACTCAGCCATCTCAAGGCGATTGTTGTTGCACAACACTATAGCGCTATTAATAAAGTGCACTAGAAATGATTGTTTTGCTTACATAATTATTATTGTGCTGTGAAAAAAGGATGGACAAATAACAAACATGCAGTTCAAAGTTTAAAAATCATACACTATTTCTCTACACTTGTTCTGAGTAAGTCATCATCTGTTAATACAGTATATGAATATTAATGTAGAAACTTATAAGACTGTAAAATTGCATTTCTTCTAGATTTTTATCCACATGTTACCTCCATACCTGGGGATGCTGCGACCTAAAGTGGAGACCCCTCTGTTTCTTGAGAAACCTGTCAAAAAAGAGAACACCCAAGCCATCAGCAGAGTGGCCGATGAGTACTTCATCCGCAAGCCCAATAACACCAACTTCCTCTTCCCCAAACCTCACAGGTAAGCTCCTGATGCTAAGATATTCTGAAACTCATGTTAATTTTGTAATTAATTTTAACTGGAATTGATTTGCTGATAATAAATTTTGTAATCAAAAACTGTAGTCTGTTTAATTAGAAAAATGCAAAATAGAGGCATTTTCACTACTGGTCTCAGACTCATGGAGCCCACTGTGTGTGTGTGAGTACAGTTACACGCCTTAGGTTTTGATTAATCCTTTACTCTCTCTCTTATACACTTTAAATCACCTCAACCAGGGAATTTCACTCTCAGTGAGCCCTGTGTGTCTGGGGTATGTGTGTGAATGGGGGTTTAGAAAAAAGGAAGAAATCATCACTAAAATAAAAAGGATCAGCACAAATCGACTCTGACACATTAGACCTGCCTTGCATCAGGCTCAAGAGAGGAGGGTGGAGATGTAGAGACAGGAGAGAGTGTGAGAGAGAAAGGGAAGATGAGAGAAATTCGATGAGGCAGCGGTGTCTTGCTTTATAATTGGTTTTATAGCGTGTTTTGGCACCATTGCCACCATGTTTTAGTCAAATTAGTCTTTCCTGATTAGTCATCTGTGTCTGCTGACGTACAGAGTGAGGAGGGAGGGGGAAGGAAAAAAATCTTCAAGACCGGCAGAGGATGCCATTGACCTTTTGTTTCATTCATTTAATACACTAGTCTTGTGCAGCCACTCGCAAGATTTTTGACTATTGCCAACTAACTTATTCTGGCCAAGATATCTAAAATGATAGTTGCAACATATAACCACAGTTTGCTTTTTAAATGTGATATTTACCAACACCAAACCATTCAAAGGTAAGATTGTTTAATGTTTTTGAAAGACATATCTTATGTTCAAAGTTGTGTTTATTTGATTGATTAAAAATACAGTAAAAACTGTAATATTGTGAAATTTTATTATATTTAAAATAATTATTTTCCATTTTATTATGTTTTAAAATGCAGTTTATCCCTGTGACAGTGAAGCTGAATTCAGTAGACATTACTCCAGTCTTCAGTATCACAGGATCCTCACATGGTTACTTTTGATCAATTTAATGCATCCTTGCTGAATAAGAGATTTGATTTCTTTAAAAAAAGAAATATACTGACTCAAAACTGTATGGTAGTGTAAATCTCATCTCAATCATACCACAATATTAGACCGGCTTGATTTTGCATTCAAATAATGCCATTGCAGATTCTGCGATTTGACTTAAAAAAAATAATAATAAAAATAAAAAATTGTAGAAAATTAATTTAGACTTCGTCTGAAAATGCTCTTAATTATTTCACAGACATACAGTACTCTCATACATACTCGGAATATCTTTGAACCTTGCAAACTTTGTAAAATCCAGTGTTCATTTCTTCCTTGGAAGTTCTCGTTTTAGCAGCCTGGTGATGTTTTTCCCTGGAGGACTGATAAAATACTGTGTTCACTGACTTCTGAAAGTTGTGCAGAAACCAGTAAAACAAATTGGAGCTTTGCCATTATGAATATGCATCTGATGGTAACTTATGGCTGTAAGTGTTGAAAAAAACTTTTAATGAGTGCTTAACAATATGTTGTACACTTTAATTTGATTTATCATCTGCTATGATGATGTTCCAAATTAGGGTTGGGCCGATAGACGATGCCATCGTCCATCACCGATGGCTGACAGACATCACGATGTTAAGCTGACATCGTGATCCCCCCTCCTCTCCCGCAATCCGCCGCATCCCAGTTCCGTGTTCGGAAAGGAAATGAAGTGTACTATGGAAACCCTAAAGGGAATAAATGGCATATGAGATGGGCGGATTAAAAAAATATTTCAATACTTTTTCTCGCAATTATATCGTTGAGTAAGTATAGGCAACTGTATATAAATTGCAGGCATCAGGGAGCCGCTATTGAAACCGCTTTCAATTGCGCGCTCTCATTTTACTTTCACTTTCACTTTTGAGATTCGTGATCACAAGGACTCTATACTATGGAGCGGCAGTACTTACCACACATTTGACAAGATTAGATGTTTGTCATTGGTGCTC
>NW_015549635.1:167118-179827 GCF_001515605.1 Sinocyclocheilus anshuiensis | reverse complement strand
TCCTGAAGCGCTTGATCAGCGCCGCAGCTCCCCCGATTACAATGTCCAGCAAAACATCAGAATAATCGAAAACCGGTGAAATATCGGGTGGTGTGTACTTCCGAAACTGATTGCAGGGATATAACTAAAGACAGGACAAACTAACAAAAACATAAAAACAACTGCGGAGCACGCCACGGAGGCAGCCATCACCGTCTGCGCCATCTCACAACTCGCCCTCGTCCTATCAGACATTTCTCCTTACTCTGTGTATGTGGTAAGTGAACTTTCATGTACTGTAATGCAACAGGCTACCGCTAGTAAGCGGCTAACCTTTTAGTGGCTCCGTATAACGCGTTATTTGTTTCATGCTTCGTGCACCCCTAAAGCTAAAGCTTTCCTCTGCTCGCTTCTCCCAATCCGCTGTGCTCTCAGCCTGGCATTAACGTATGTCTCAGTCTAATGGGTTTCCACTCAGGTCACTGAAGCTCACTGGGGAACCACAGACTACCTGCAATGAGCTCCTGTACCAGCATCTGAATACAAAAGTATGTTGGTTTTAATAAAGACTCGGAGCAGTGATTTCCTTGATAAACGCACCGACCAAAAAAAGTGCGTCATACTTTAGTGCTTGTTCAACAAAAAACCAAATGAAACAACATGTACAAGTCTTCTTCAGTAAAAGAACCAGAATACAAAACATATGCTTAGGGCTCCACCTAGTGGTAGTCTTAAAGAACTTAAAGGAAGAATTCACATGAGACAGCTTCAACTAAATTTACACAATCTAAAAACAAATCATTCGCCATCGTCCTATCAGACATTTCTCCTTACTCTGTGTATGTGGTAAGTGAACTTTCATGTACTGTAATGCAACAGGCTACCGCTAGTAAGCGGCTAACCTTTTAGTGGCTCCGTATAACGCGTTATTTGTTTCATGCTTCGTGCACCCCTAAAGCTAAAGCTTTCCTCTGCTCGCTTCTCCCAATCCGCTGTGCTCTCAGCCTGGCATTAACGTATGTCTCAGTCTAATGGGTTTCCACTCAGGTCACTGAAGCTCACTGGGGAACCACAGACTACCTGCAATGAGCTCCTGTACCAGCATCTGAATACAAAAGTATGTTGGTTTTAATAAAGACTCGGAGCAGTGATTTCCTTGATAAACTCTCTGCAGTTACGCTTGATATGTCCATACCTTCTGCAGTAATGACATTTTGGGCCTTTTTCTCTCAAGAACTGTTTTCCAGTCAGAGATTTGACATCACTGCTGGTGTTTTCAACATCACGTTCTCTCAGTTTGCGTTCTTCATGCAGCAATCGTTCCGTGACGACCTCCATTTTAGGTACATCCACACTTGCTTCAAGTGCCGTGACTAACACGTTGAACGAGTCAGGCAAACTGGCTAGCAGGTGTACCACACAATCTTCCTCTTCGATGTGATCTCCCACAACTGGAAGTTCCATAATCCGTCTCTCATCAATGCCATTCGACATTGCACTTTCCACGTAGGATAGTTTGAGCCATTTAATGGAACAACCGTCACTGTCTTAGACTCCGAGCTCATTTTTTATTCACTGTCGCTCAATACCTTCAATAAGCCGTTCAGCAGCTTCACTGTAGCTTTTTGCTTCTGGGCCCATAACCTGTTGGTTTTAATAAAGACTCAGAGCAGTGATTTCCTTGATAAACGCACAGACCAAAAAAAGTGCATCATACTTTACTGCTTGTTCAACAAAAAACCAAATCAAACAACATGTACAAGTCTTCTTCAGTAAAAGAACCAGAATACAAAACATATGCTTAGGGCTCCACCTAGTGGTAGTCTTAAAGAACTTAAAGGAAGAATTCACATGAGACAGCTTCAACTAAATTTACACAATCTAAAAACATAATTATTCTGGTAAGAGTGTATTTTTTTATTTTCCCCAACAAAGTAGACACGAGAGCTGTGAAAAAAATGAAGTCACACTGACCCCTTGTGGTGGGAAGGGGAGGTGTCGTATCTGAAAAATGGATGAAGAGAAAGAGAGGGGGCAGTGGGAGAGCAAGAAAGAGGGGGGATTCATAATGAAACAGATGTTAGCGAACAGATTCACAAAAGAGGAATGCAACACATCAGTGGTGATAAGCATTTCATCAGCACATTGGAAGGATTTCATGGGTGGGTGGTAGGGCTGCACGATAAATCGCATGCGATATTTAATGCGCATCTTGTCAGAAAGCCGGTTTCAGTGAACAACGGCTCTGTGTAGTTAATGCTGCTCAATGTGAAAGCACGCAGGTGATGGAGATTTACCGCTGATTAAAGAACCGGCTTTACTGATAAGATGCGCGTTAAATATCGCATGCGATTAATCGTGCAGCCCTAGTGGGTGGTGACACCATCAGCATAAAGCAGTGATTTGGAAAAAGAGAGTGACTGGGTGAGTGGCTGAATGATTGAGTGAGTCAGTAAATGAAAGAGTGAAATTTTTAGTTGGTGAGTGAATGAATATGATCTGCGATACACATTAGGATGCGTCACCTTGACACAGGAGTTTTGGGAAGCAGTCTTTTTTCTGATTTGGGATTATGTGGGTGCGCACGCACGCACAGCAGGAAGGGCGCACAGCCCAATGCATTCTAAGGCTTTAAACGCTTGCACCCTTTTCTCAAGGACAAAGTAATGTGATCCACCACGGATTTAGACTTGTTGTTTGAGGTTTCAGCCTGCGTTTATAACTTCCTGATACAGTCCAAGAAATTTACTGAGGTTAACTCCTAAAGTCACCATGGTATCAAAATTCCTATTTTGTTATGGATTATTGCAGTGTTTATCATAAACAAAGTGTTTGTGCATATCATTAAATTATTGTGCCATCATAATTTTGAACCAAAATAAGTTCCCCTTCCCCTGAATGACATCTCTTTTCCGATAATGTTTTCACAAGTGCAAGGGTGAGATAATAACCTCTCACCTCAAGCAACACTCACATGGGATTGCAGCAATAGCAAATTAAATCCCCCATTAATTTTTTTCTTATTCGGGAAGCTGTTACACTCGGCTATACATCACAATAGGGAAGAAAAGACGATCATAACTTTTGTTTCATGCTAACTTTAAACTTCTGAAAAAAGGATATTTAAAATAATAGTCCACCCCAAAATTAAAATTTTGCATCATGTCAGTTTTGGTTCCCATTAACTTCCATTGTATTTTTTTCCATATAATAAAAATCAGTAAGAACTGAAACAGTTTAAACTCATACAGGTTTGGAAAGACATGAAGGTGAGTAAATGATGACAGAAGTTATGCTGTTAAAAATTTGGTATATAATTTCCTTTGAAACAAATTTCACAAATAATTCCAAAGAAATGGCAAGTAACACATTGAGTTAAACTTGAGATTTTGAAGTAGAAAGACAGACTTTAGTAACCTTTGTTTTATTTACAACTTTCAAAAAAATACAGTGTACTAGTATGAGGACAAGTTTTACCACAAACAATAACGTTATATTTTATATTACATTTTTGCATTTGGCAGATGCTTTTATTCAAAGCAACTTACATTGCATTCAACATTTATGTTTATTCAGTTGATGCATTTCCTGGGAATCGAACCCATGACCTTGGTGTTGCTAACGGCATAAGAATATGTTTCATATGAAACAGAGCATTTCTAGTTTATTTGTACAAATATTTGAAGGTAACTATCGCTATCGTTGAGTTAAAGTATGTACAATATGTATGTTCAGTGGGACCTTGAGCTTGCAGTGCATTGGTTAAGCATTCTCATAAGCGTTTGCATGTTTATATAGAGTAGGTTTCTGGGCAGTACACACATGCCAAGCATGTTCTGAATTCCGAAAATCAGTGTTGTAATATGCAGTGATATTCTTCCTCCATTCCCTGTGGTGCAGGTACCAGCCTGATGGTCCATGCACTGACCTGAGGAAGTTCATTGACGGCCCCAGTCATTACCTCGCCCTTCCTCCAGATCTCAAGTCAGCCGTAGAGGCCATCACTTACATCGCAGAGCAGCTGCAGGCGGAGAAAGATTACGAGGCTGTAAGTGATTTATGCTAACTATAGCCAATTGTGCCAGAATTATAGGTTACTTTTCCTGCTTCAGTTTGTGTGTCAGAGCTTTGTAAATCTTTGTTCTCTTTGTTCTCACTGCTTGCCATTACCAATCATCTTTTCGTTTTCCCTTTTTTTTTCTTTCTCTACTTTCTCTCTTCTTTTCCTCCCCCGTCTGCCTCTCAGTTAAAGGAGGACTGGCAGTATGTTGCCATGGTGGTTGATCGACTCTTCCTCTGGATCTTTGTGATTTTTACCTCCCTTGGGACACTGGGCATTTTTGCTAATGCCAGCTTCAATGCCACACCTACTGACCCCTTTCCCTAAATCTGATGGTTGTTCTCTCTAGCCTTGAACTTTTCACCTCTAAAACATTGGCACGAGATGTGTTAGACACTGCTGCGTGTTCAGTTCACATTAATGGCGTTGTAATGTAACACAAAGATCACAGCAATTCATTTACACAATGTTTCTGTAGTTAAAGCAGTGGATAGATGCATAAAAACAGCTATACTATTGCTAAAAAAGTGGGATTTGTTATAATTACGTAAAATAGTATAACTTATAGATAAATGTCAAATTTTGAATTTGCTGAAATTTGCTTTTGCCTTTTTGAAATTTATGCAGTTCCTCCTTTAAGGAAAGAAATTTCTCCATTAGCAGTCCACCAGTGGCTTTCTCATTAACTGTGTGTTTTGCTCATAATTGATTGAGTTTTTAGTGAGATCTGTTTGCCATACAAGGAATGGAAATGGACTTGGGTTGGTTTTTGGCTACGGGATTGTCATGTGTATGGACACATCACTTAACATCACTATAATATATGATATACTGTCTTTAATGTGCCAATTAAATGAGTTTTTGCACAAACACATTATTATTTTATAAATTAACTCAGTTTGGCTCACCTGCAGTGCTCAGGCAGGCTGTGTCACTGTATTGTACTCTCCGCCCATCTGAGGAACCTTTTTTTGCTCCGATTTACACCACTGTTCAAAAGTTTGGGGTCAGTAAGATTTTTTTTTCTTTGAAAGAAACTAATCAAAGAAACCAAAGAAATGATTCTTGAACACCAGATCATATACCAGCATATTAAAATAATTATGGCATTGAAGACTGGAGTAATGGCTTTGTCATCACAGAAACAAATTACATTTTAAAATAACTTGAAAATGAAAACCCTTATTTTAATTGTAATGATATTTCTCAATATTACTGTTTGTGCTGTATTTTTTTATCAAATAAATGCAGCCTTGGTGAGTATAAGTGACTTCTTTCAAAAACTTTACCGACCCCAAACTTTTGAATGGTAGTGTATTTATGCATAATGTGTAAGAAATTGTTTAGATACCCAGTGTGATGTGTGCTCTTAAATGTGTGAATGCTGTTCTAGTCATTATCTAGTCAATATATTTTAAGAAACTTCTATGTGATAAGAGCAAAGAAGGTGTAGTGATAGGATGATTGGTTGTACATGGTGCGCATGCGCGGGGGAGAGTTGAGTCAGTAAAGTTGCTTGCTATGGCACACATTGCTCTCCTGTCAGTTCCCTGGCGAGATTAATATAATATCATAACATGGTGTCAGAAGTAGACCTACCTCGCTTTCCGAGAGATGCCTGTCACCCACACCATATCGGTCTTTAGAGACTTTTCGAGCGAAGTATCGGAGTTATAATCCAGTTTATCAGACGGCAACGACGAGCTGAGAGAGAGACGGGAGCTCGGGGAAAACATAAACAAAACAGCGGGGGGAAAAAAAGTCCCGACGCTGAATAACAGCAAGGTAAACACTTAAGATGGATACATTGTTCTCCATAAGCCCGCCTGAAAACTTTGACTTCAGTGATTTTGGCAGTTGGCCAAATTGAATTCGCAGATTCGAGCGATTCCGCATAGCTGCGGGTATCAGTGAGAGAAGTCAGGAGTATCAAGTTAACTCGCTTATTTACACAATGGGCGATAAAGCCGATGATATAATGAGTACGCTGCCTCTGACAGACAAAGAAAGAAACAACTACAGTAAAGTCAAGGATGCGTTTGAGAAACATTTTGTATGCAAGTACAACATGATTTATGAGAGGGCTAAATTCAACAAACGGTGCCAAGAGCCCGGTGAAACTGCCGAAGCATTCATTACTGCAGTTTACAAACTAGCAGAGAATTGTCAGTACGGAGTTCTCCAGGAGGAAATTATAAGAGACAGATTAGTCGTAGGAATACGTGATCATGGACTGTCAGAGAGATTACAGTTAGACCCAGAGCTCACACTCAGTAAAGCTGTAACAAAAATAAGACAGAGTGAAGAAATAAAAAAGCAGCAGACAATATTAAGACAAGCCAGTGGGGACACAAAAGAGGTAAACATTGACATGTTGAAATACAAAACCAAACCAAAACATGTACAAAAAGGAGCCCAAAGAAAAACTGACAGTATGAGACACAGTGAGGGAAACAAAGGATGAACGGGATGCTGAGTGCAGAAAGTGTAAGAAAAAAGGGTACTTTGCTGCATTTTGCAAAACAAAAAAGAGACTGGATGAAATATATCAGGACGAGGGGGCAGAGAGCATTGAAACTGTGTTTTTGGGAGTTCTAAAGTCTGTGAATTCAAATGATGTGTGGCAAAAGACTGTTGCTGTGAATGGGGAACAGATCTGGGGAAGTCGTGGCCTAATGGTTAGAGAGTCGGACTCGTAAGTTGTGTGTTCACGGTGTGTGTGTGCACTTTAGATGGGTTAAATGCAGAGCACTAATTCCAAGTATGGGTCACCATACTTGGCCACATGTCACGTCAGATCCTTTTCAAATTAGACACAGGAGCGGCAGTGACAGCCATTCCAGAAAGCATGTACTCAGTTTGAGGGTTCATTACAGTACTTGGATAAAACAATAAAACACATGGTGTTTGTGATACCAAGACTGGTTTCTCCACTACTGGGTTTACCAGCCATCAGAGAGCAGGGTTTACTCCACACAGTCGACACAATTAACACATCAGAGCCAAATTACAGAGAACTATACCCAAAAGTTTTTACAGGATTAGGGAAACTGGAGGGAGATTATAAGATCAAACTCAAAGAATCAGCCACTCCCTTTGCTCTGTCGGTGCCCCGTCGGGTGCCCTTGCCCATGATGAAAAAGGTGAAAGAGACTTGGGAGTAATCGCACCAATTGAAGAAGCAACTGAATGGTGCTCCGGTATGGTCATTGTACCTCAACCAAATGACAAAGTCCATATCTGTGTAGATCTTACACGGTTGAATGAAAATGTTTGCAGAGAGAGACTCATGCTCCCTGCCGTGGATGAAACACTGGCTAAACTGGCAGTTGCAACAGTATTCTCCAAACTGGATGCTACTGCTGGATTTTGGCAGATCCCATTACACAGAGATTCAACTCCACTCACTACCTTTATTACACCTTTTGGTAGATATTGTTTTCATCGCCTTCCATTTGGTATTTCATCAGCACCAGAGCACTTCCAGAAGTGCTTAACACAGATGCTGGAGGGCACGTTGTGTCATGCTGATGACATCCTAGTGTTCGGGGGTACACGCAAGGAACATGATGCCAGACTTCTCAAAGTTTTGAACCGGCTGGAACAGAAAGGCTTGACACTGAATGAAAAATGTCAGTTTGCAGTGACTCAGGTTAAGTTCTTTGGCCACATAATCAGTGCTAAAGGCATTCAAGCTTATCCAGACAAAATAAAAGCCATCACAAAGATGCCAGAGCCTAAAAATACTGCAGACGTCAAGCGATTCCTTGGCATGGTGAATTATGTCAGAAAATTTTCCCCTAACATTGCAGAGCTGACGGGACCTATCAGAGACCTGCTCAAAGCAGAAAATGACTGGGTATGGGGTGGCCCACAACAACAAGCCTTTGAGAAGGTAAAAAAGGAACTCAGCTCTTCAGCAGTTTTAGCACAGTACTGCCCAGATCGACAGACAAGAGTTTCAGCGGATGCTTCTTTTTTTGGATAAGGGGGAGTACTATCTCAGCTGCAGCCTACAGGCGAGTGGAGGCCCTTAGCCTTTATATCACGGAGCATGACACCAGCAGAGAGGGTATGCCCAAATCGAGGAGGCTCTTGCAATCACTTGGGCCTGTGAAAGGTTTCAGACCTACCTCCTTGGTCTAGATTTTGTGATCAGAACCGATCATAAGCCGTTGGTCAGTTTGTTAGGCTCAAGACCACTTGATGACCTGCCCCCACGCATACTAAGATTTCGCTTGCGACTTCTGCGTTTCTCTTACCAAATTGTGCATGTTGCTGGAAAAAATCTAATTACAGCTGACACGCTGTCCAGAGCTCCACTCCAAGACAGCCTGGTAGCGGAAGACCTCAACATGGAGGAAGATGTACAAGTTTACGTCAGCTACGTCATTCAGCAGCTCCCTGCATCAGCCTCTAAGTTAGCTCCGATAAGGAGGGCTCAGGAAGAGGACGAAGTGTGCAGACAGCTCAGCTCTCAAATTCGCACAGGATGGAAAGGAAAAAAGAGCATTCCACCACACCTGACCCTGTTTTGGCCACACAGACATGACCTGCACATGGAGGAAGGTTTGTTAATGAAAGGCAAGAGAATACTGATACCTGACAGCATGCACAAAGAAATCCTGGAGAAGTTACATCAGGGCATCACTAAGTGCTTGGCAAGGGCACAACAGGCTGTGTGGTGGCCAGACATAACAAAATAAGTCAAAGACTACAGTGAGTAGTTGCGAAATATGTGTCCACTCCTTTACCTTCACGACCATGGCAGAGGGTGGTGGCAGATCTCTTCCAGTGGAACAAGGGTAATTATGTGCTTGTGATAGACTACTATTCACGCTACATAGAGGTTGCCTCGCTCACTTCTACAACTACAACAGCTGTCATGGAGAGACTTAAAGCAATTTTCGCACGCCATGGAGTCCCAGAGGTACTGGTCACAGACAATGGACCACAGTTCGTGGCATCAGACTTTGCAGACTTTGCTAAAGACATCATGTGACCAGTAGCCCCCGCTACCCTCAAAGTAATGGGGAAGCGGAACGTGCAGTACGAACCGTTAAAACATTACTGATGAAAGGAGAGGATCCTCACAAAGCACTCATGGCTTACAGAGCCACTCCTTTGGCCTCTGGAGCTTCACCAGCACAACTATTGATGGGACGAAACATCAGAACCACCCTTCCACTAAGTCCATCCACACTCAAACCAGCCTGGCCAGACCTTAACACCTTCAAGAGAAAAGACACAGAGTTGAAGGACAAACAGGCAAAGTGGTACAACAAACGCTACAGAGCACAGACAAAGCCACCTCTTCAAAGAGGACAAACAGTCTGGATAAAGAACACTTCTCACTCTGGAAGAGTCACTGGCCCTGCTGACACACTACGGTCTTACATTGTGGACGGGCCAACCGGCAGCCTTAGAAGACATCGCTCTCATCTAAGAGTAATCCCTTTACAGTCAAGGAACACACAAGTCTGTGCAAGAAGCAGAGTGGGTCGTGTAATTAGACCACCTTTAAGACTGAATCTGTAGAGAGTTGGCAGGACTTTTAGCCCATTCAGTGTTTATCTCCCTTTCTTGTAATAATAATGAGAAAGTACTTGAGATGTGTTTTTTTATCCCCTCAACAGAGAGACTGGGGGGTTTTTTTGTTCTTTGCTAGATTCTGGACTAACAGAGGGAGGTGAAATGAAATGTAATATTGTAATGTTATGTTGAGTTCACATGGGGAAAAAAAAGAAGGAAATATTTGTTATTGGTTATGCTATTTTATGTCTTTGGGAAGTTCTTTAGCTAAAAGGGGGAGATGTAGTGATAGGATGATTGGTTGTACATGGTGCGCATGCGCAGGGGGAGAGTTGAGTCAGTAAAGTTGCTTGCTATGGCACACATTGCTCTCCTGTCAGTTCCTTGGCGAGATTAATATAATATCATAACAGAAGGTGTTTCAAAAATCAGCTTTTTTGGTACAAGAACTGTTTCCTGCATCTTTTACATACTGTATATGAATGTCCTCTACCATGTGCTTGTCTGTGTATGCAAATAGTGTGGCCCAAGATATCACTAGTGTAACTAGTCTATACTTTTATATATTATTTACTAATTTGATACAACATTTCAATTGCACAGTAAAAAGGCACCTGTTGGTTGGAACAGGTGGAAAACAAATGCGTATTGGGGTCACTTGAGAGATGAACTGGCCTGCTGCACTCTCATCCCATTACTTCAGATATCCTTATGAGACGCTACTGTCCTTTACGTATATAGACACTACAGAGAGAACAACCGACTAGATGAAGGAAAACATATGGATTTACCTTAAAGTGCCCCTATTATGCCATTTTAAAGGTTCCTAATATTGTTTTGGGAGTCTCCTATAATAGGTTAACATGCATGCGAGGTCAAAAATCTAAGATTTAGTCTCTTTAAACCCCTCCTATCCGTGAGCCTACTCTGCTCTGATTGGTCAGATGGTTCAGTCTGCTGTGATTGGTCTACCGCGTACTGCACGTGGACACAGCGTCTTCTCAACATGATGTTAGCAACCAGCTACAGTGTTTGAGGCGGGTCAAGTTGTTCGCGGCCGGCCAATGTAGAACATATTCCCCCGTGACATGTAGCAGTCACAGAAGTGGGATTTGAAAACTGACGACTCGTTTAGGCTGTTCAGAGTCAATTCTTTCCTTTGGGAGACAATGACTTTATCGTGCACTTTCAGCTTTACCACTTTGCAGATCATTTACATTCACATACAGCTACATTACACACTTGCATGAATGGCAATTTGAAATTGCATTATAGGGGCACTTTAATTTGTTGCATAAATTGGTCTGGAAATGTGGTATGTTCTTTATCTCACAACAGAGAGGCATGGCTTATTACTTCTCTAAAAAACAGGAATTAGAAAATATTCAACTTGAAGGCTAATCAATGGTCAAAGCCACCCTGCCCTTAAAAATAAAAACACAACATTTTGAGTTTGTTATTGACAGTTGCCTAATATGAACTGTGCCTTACACAAAAGAGATCTCAGAATATTCAGAATGACTGACATAAGGCTTAAAAGATTTACAAAAGTATCTCTAACAAACTTGATGTTTATCGACCCACTTTAAGACTAATTGTGTATAAATTATAAGTTGTTACTCTGCCCACTAACTCTGTGGAGCTTTGTTTTTGGGGATGTTTTGAATGGGATATTGACCAGAGGAGACTGTTTTGTGGGGCTTGTGTTGCGCTGTCTGAGACTTATTTACAGCCTGTTTGTGCTTACCATCAGCATCTTGCCTTACAGACGACTAAAGCATGTTGACTGGGGTCTAAAATCAATAAACAGCAGTTACTGCAATGATCGTTATTATTATGCTTCTCTCTACTATTACTTATGACAAGAAACTTTGCATGTTATAGAGTGTAACAGTGCCCATGAACCCCCTTTTTTATAGCAGCACTGGTTCCTGAAGTATTTTTTCCATTCATTTTTCCCATGGGGATTTTTAAGTCTTTTTTTTTTTTTTGTAGCCCCAAGGACAACTATTTATAAAGTTAAATATAAATGGTCACTTGAGTGACAACTGCTTGATCTGACTGCTGTGATCAGTTTGTATATTAGACTTAAATTGTTTTGTTTTTTTATGTACGTACATGTTTTGCAGACACTGAACAGCAAATTAAGATTAACCTTATGTACAGATCACTGTAGAAAAATGAGTATAGCCATTAAAGAAGGAACTCCTACCAGACAAAATATCATTAAGCACTTTTTTTTTTTTTTTTTTTTAAATTGGACAAAAAGACAAAGCACTTAAAGGTGCAGTAGGAAATCTTGGAAAATGCTAACTTAAGCCTGATAGCACTGAAAGCGAATGTCAAAGCCACACCCCTGAACGCATATACGCTCACAGACCACAATACCAGAGACAACATTACAATAGGCTACATCAGCGGTTCCCAATTCCAGCCCATGTTCCTGACCACAAACTTAAAGGTGCTGTAGGAGATCTTGGAAAATGCTAACTTTAGCCTGATAGCACTGAAAGCGAACGTCCCACCCTCCCTGCAATCGTCGTCCAAAGCCACGCCCCCTGAACGCATATACGCTCGCTCACAGACCAGAATACCAGAGACAACATTACTACAATAGGCTACATCAGCGGTTCCCAATTCCAGCCCATGTTCCGAAGTGAAGTAAACTTCAACGGGTTTCCCCTGCTCAGGGAGGAGGGAGCAATGAACACTGTATAGGGATCATATCGATCGGAACACAGTTTCATGCACGTAGCTCACTTCTAACAAGCTGGTTATCTGAAACATGAGGACTGGAATTGGGAACCGCTGGGCTACATCATGTGTCATTCACCGGTGAGAAAACTTTAAAAGTACTACAATACCAGGAAGGAAGATCGGGTTGTTGATGTTTGTCTGCCATTCTCACTCTGTCTGCACAGCATGCGTGAACGCGCTGATGACGTATCCTGTCTGCGCAAACGGGGTGTGCAGAGGTATGCAGATACATACGTTGACAGGCAGGTAGGAAAGCTTATTAAAACGTTCGGACCGAGCGTTTTGATTGGACGAACATTTCTTGGTCCTACACCTTCCACAGAATATATAAATACAGATAAATACATTTAGACCACTTAACTTAATGATTGCTATCGGGAT
>NW_015549635.1:166540-167039 GCF_001515605.1 Sinocyclocheilus anshuiensis | reverse complement strand
ACAGAATATATAAATACAGACAAATACATTTAGACCACTTAACTTAATGATTGCTATCGGGATATGAAGAGACTTTCAACCAGCATAACAAAAAATGTTCCTAAAGACAAATCACCTATTGCACCTTTAACGGCTTTAATGAGGGAAAGAACTATCGGGCCTTTCGCACCGTTCGCACAAAATCGTCCCAGTACTTTAGTACTGTACATTTAGTTCTGGAACTAAAGCGGTGCGAAAGGCCCTTATGATACCATGAACCACTGTGAATGACATAAATTAAAAACAGTGGAGAAAGTTGTTGATTATATATATAGAAACAATTTATTTTAAGTTGTGTCAAAAAAATTTTGCATACGTTGTGAATTGTGAAAATGTGTGGAAAAAAAAATATATATATCATTTTTATTTTTTACCAAATTAATTCAATATATTAAAGGGGTGGTTCATTGCGATTTCACTTTTTTAACGTTAGTTAGTGTGTAATGTTGCTGTTTGAGCA
>NW_015549635.1:142027-166482 GCF_001515605.1 Sinocyclocheilus anshuiensis | reverse complement strand
TAAAAGCCGTGCTTGCACAGGTTCTGCACGATCCTCTTCAATAATATCCTCTGCTTCTTAATCGGGCTCAAACTGATAAGCGATATTAACAATGCCGTTACTTACAATACAACTGGAGCACGTGCCCCTGAGGTGAGAAGTGGGACGCTTAGACGCGCACTAGAGGTGGTTGAGCCAATCACAACACACTGGGCTAGCTAACCAATCAGAGCCCATCACCTATTTCTGAGGGAGGGGCTTCATAAAAGAAGGAAATGATCAGCACGTTTCTCAGAGAAGGGACAGAGCGGTGTGGAATAAAGGTAAATTACGTGAAAAATAATGTGTTTTTTAAAAAACAAAGCATTAACACATGTTAGACTGCACCCCATAAACACAATCAAGCCTAGAAAAAAAAAAACAGTGAACCACCCCTTTAAAATATTTGCTGCAACTCTGATTGGTGGATTTTATTTTATTTTTTTACAGAATCATGTTTAATGTCGTTTTTCATCAGGGATTCCTCTGTTAAACGTGATTATTTAAAACATAAGTTAAAAATAATGCTAACCGATGACATGAACAAATGCATATACCATTAATTAACAAACTTGTAGCTCACAGTAAGTCTGTCTTTTTTTTTTTAAATCGATTTCCCTTTGAAGACAATGAATGCCATTTTTTACTTCCGGAACCCGACTCTATTGCTCTTTTTAGTTTGTAATATTCAGTTGTCATGGCTGATCATTACTGAGCTAGACTGTGAGATGCTAAGTAAGTGTGTGTGTGTGTGTGTGTGTGAGTGTGTGTGTGTGTGTGAGAGTATGTGAGTGTGTGTGTGTGTGTGTGTGTGTGTGTGTGTGTGTGTGTGTGTGTGTGTTTGAGAGATTGTATCTGCTATCGCCTTGCAGCCACAGCAAATGCCTTTACCACAAAACAGACAGAACAAATTGGACAGAGAGACGGGTATGCTGAGAGGGTGAAAACCTCATGCCTTCATGTTGGCCACTTTGTTGTGTGCGTGCATGTGTATATGGGGACACAATTTCTGACAATGTCCTCAGATGAATGGCAATAAGCCAATTCAGATGCATCTGATGAATACCACAAGGCAAAAAGTTTCTCAACACTTGAATTCATATCTAATAATGGCATATAATGGCTAATATGTGCTTTTTAGAGTTGGTCTTTAGTAATTATAATTGGGTTATATTGAGAACAAGTGTGAAAGGGAAGTCCCCACAAAAGTATGTGAGCAGTGTGATTGTGTGTGTATGTGAGTATGTTCACTCCTGTCCTTTCTCACCCTCTGGAAAGGAACAGTTATGCCCACCTCTTCCCTTTGTTCTCCCACAAAAATATCCACACACACACTTACACAAACCATCAACAGGTGCCTGCCAGAGCTGCCACAGAGTCCACACATTCCTTTCTCCCTCCCATAATTCTCTTTCCTCCCAACCAATCACAGACCTGCTTTTCACAAGTTGCAGGGAGGAGAAAAGTGATGAGGTGACCATGTCAGGGTTTGGTAGGAAAGGATCGGCACTGTAATTAACACCAGGTTCGGCACTGTAATTCGCTGTTGGTTAGAGAGAGGACAGACACTGTGGAGTGGGATATGCAAGTTAGTGTGAGTGCATGTGAGAGCTTGTTAAGGTGTGTTTGTACGTGGTGCCAGTGGTGACGGCTGGTGCCAAACTGTGGATATACAGATTGTACTTAAAATGAAGACTCTGCTTTGGGTCCTGTGGTGCTGCTGGCTTCTAACTCTTACGGGTAATACAGATCTGGTATTTCTGTGTCCTTTTGATGTGGGAAGAGTGTTTGTGTTGACATATTTACACTAGCATTCAAAAGTTTGGGGTTGGATGGATTATTTGATCTCAAATACAGCAAAAACAAAACAGTATTTGTGTGAAATGTTATTTGAAATAACTTTTCTATTTTATATTTAAAATATAATTTATTGCAATTTATTAATTATTATTAATCATTTATTATGGCAAAGCTGAATTTTCTGCAGCCATTATTCCACATGATCCATCATTCTAATATGTTGATTTGGTGCTCAAGAAACATTTCTTATTATTATCAATGAAACAGTTGTGCTGCGTAATATTATTGTGGAAAAACATGATGCATTTTTTCAGGATTCTTTGATGAATAAAAAGTTCAAAAGTGCAACTTTAAACAGAAATTCTTTACTGTCGCTTTTGATCAATTTAATGCATCCTTGCTAAATAAATATTCATTTCATTTAAAAAAAATTATTACTGACCCTAAATGTATGTATATATGTGTGTGCTTATACATGTATATTTTTGTTTATAAGAGTTTAAGCATTATCAGTACATAAAATTGTGAATTAATAAATTTTGTGCATGTACTGCTTAAGTTACAGTATGTATAACAATATTTATATACATATATGAAGAACTATTTAATCGTGCGTGCGTGCGCGCGTGTGTGTGTGTGTGCGTGCATATATAATTACAATATTATTTATATTAATATTGCAATATTGAGAAAATTATTTATAATAATTACTTATTTTGGAATTTGGAATCAGTATATGGTCAAGTTTATCTGAACAGACGTGATTGCAGATAGTAACAGGTGTATGTGTCACCAGTGTGTGTCCGTTATGTGCTTTCATGAACTGCATGTGACGGACTGCATCTCTCTGACATACAATCCATATAATGTTTAGAATGCTACAGAATATTTGACCTTGTAATAAGGAGACAAAGAAAGCAGTGCTGAGGTCATTAACTCCTCTGCATGTTGACCTGGGTCAGTCCATTCTTAGAAAACCCTTTTTATGACTACAAGTCAGAAGAGACACAGGAAGAGAGAGATAGACAAGTCTGTGGTGGAGTTATGTTGATTAAGAAACAAGGAGAGGAAAGGAGTTAATGACCTGCTGAAATAAAACAAGCATTTGTGTGTGTGTGTGTGTGTGTGTGTGTGTGTGTGTGTTTTCAGTGGCATCCGAGGCTGAACGGAGACTACTGGAGGATTTGTTTCAGGATTACAACCTGAAGGTGCGGCCAGCGCGTACCTGGAATGAGCGAGTGATGGTCCGAGTGGGAATGACTTTAGTACAGCTCATCAGCTTGGTATGATCCACATAACACTCACGCATAAACACGTCCACATACACACGTTTTCCTATCTGGAATTACTTACTGATCCTCTCTTTATTCATTGTTTATTTCCAAAGCGTCTCTCTCTTTCTGTAATCACTCACACAGTTTGTGTTCGATGACATTCACAGCAGGCTGTTGGAGATCAGCTGCCCAGCTGCCTCTCTCGAGCCCACTGGGCCGTGCAGCCAACGCTTCAGCAACATTTCCCTAACATTAGAGAAACATTAGCACTTAGTCCCCTATCAGCAAGCACTTTCCAGCCATGAGGCATCAAGCCATGCATAGAACATTAGCTTTCATATGGAAGGATGGACTGTGACAGCATGCCACACTCGACACGCGTTAGAGCTGCACTAATGTCACTATCTCTCCTCTCTCACAGAACGAGAAGAATGAAGAGATGACAACAAACGTGTTCATGAATATGGTGAGAGGCAGATCATTGATCTCATCCGTCCTAACCGCTGTTTATTTTCTGCTTAGATTGACTTGTCACTTTTTATAACCACAAGTCATTTTTGGCTGTTCTTTTCTTTTTTTTAAACCTGTCTTATGTGCTTTCTTCAGATGTAGCGCAAATAAGTGTGCTCATGATGCTCAGTAGAATAATACTGTGTGTGTGAGAGAAAGAATCGGGTTTGATTAGCTAAGGGAATAAGGTTTAGGGAATTTGTTCCAAATAGGTTTGTCAAAATGTCCATGATGTGGACAAATAGTTAAATGGGACATCGGATGCCCATTTTCAACAAGTTGGTATGACTCTTTAGGGTCTTCAAGAAATGTTTGCAACTTTGGTTAAAATTCCTCAATGGTCGTGTAAAACAACCTTGTCAAAACCAGCTCCATTCACAGTGAGACGTTTCGGTGCATGTCTCTTTAAATGATGAGCTACTGCTCACCCCACCCCTCTCTTCCATTTTTTGTGTATTTAGTGGCGCATTACCATCAAAAACAATACTAATCCACTGCGTCCTCAGTGGCTCTCATGTCGGGAGAAAAAAAAAAAGTCTCTTATGTTCACTTTTACATCTAACCACAAAACACCTGCATTGCTTACGAGACATTGTTGTCGCTACAGATGTTCGAGTGCAGAGGAAATGGCTGACAGCGTACTACTGGCCAAGGGCTGAAATATGCTAATATGGGCAGTCCGTCAGTGGTCGTGGGAGGGGCCTGAGCAATATGACATCATACTGCTCAGAAAATCAAAAGGTTTTTTGAGGATTAAAAAAAAGGATTGAATGGATTTTTATCATTGTATGGTGGTTGTGTCCACACACTGCTAAGACACATTTATATGCAAACACCTTGTAAAAGTGAATTTTGCATCCGATGTCCCCTTTAAAGGTGCCATAGAATGGAAAACTGTATTTACCTTGGCATAGTTGAATAATAACAGTTCTGTACATGGAAATGACATACCGTCAGCCTCAAACACCATTGTTTCCGCCTCCTTATGTAAATCTCGTGCATGCAAAAGACCACTGAAAAATAGGCGAATCAGAACATAACACTGACTGTGACGTTACAGTCGGGATCACTAATAGTTACGCCCCCCAACATTTTCATATACCCGCCTATGTTCTATGCCAGCCGCCAGCTGAACCTGCACAGCCGAATCATCTGAAGTTCTGCAGGTATTGTGAAGAAACAAGCGAGGATAATAGCGAAAATGGCAGATCATGGAAATAAATGTTATGTTCCAGGCTGTGCAGAGATGGGTTGGTGTCTGTATTCAGAAAGGCACGAAAAACAAATAACGCGCGTTCTAATAAAATAACGCGAGCCACTAAAGCAGGGTTCCTCAAATCTTGTCCTGGAGGGCCAATGCGCTGCAGAGTTTAGCTCCAACCCTGATCAAACTCAACTACCTGTTATTTTCTAATGATCCTGAAGACATTGATTAGCATGCTCAGGTGTGTTTGATTAGGGTTAGAGCTAAACTCTGCAGGAAAGTGGATCTCGTGGGCCAGATTTGAGGTTCCCTGCACTAAAGGGACATGGTTAGCTGCTTGCTAGCGGTCGCCTGTTACATTACAGTACATAAGATTTCACTCATCACATAAACAGAGTAAGGAGAGATGACTGAGGATGATGGCGAATGATTTACAGATCCTGAGCACCACTGACAAGCATCTGATCTTGTAAAATGTGTGGTAAGTACTGCCGCTGTAGTTTACACAGAGCACGTGCGATCACAAATCTCGAAAGTGAAAGTAAGCAATCGTGCATTCAAAAGCAGTTTCAATGCCCCGCATATTAATAGCGGCTCCCTGATGCCCGCATTTTGTATACAGTATAATTAGCCAATGATATAACTGCGAGAGACAGTATTGAAATATATATTTTCCCAGTGTTTCCTTCCTTCATTTCATTCTAGGGACAAATCCTAGGGTTGTAAATGGACATGTAAAACCGTTTCTGGAGATGTTTTGCCCTTACCTAAGCCACATACCTTCTATGTAGATATCAGAGAACAATTTTAAATATTGTATCAATGCATTCTATGGCACCTTTAAATAATGTTTTGAAGACATGTGTCTTGAGCACTAAATCAGCATAGTAGAATAATTTCTGAAAGATCATGAGAGGCTAAAGTCTGTAGTAATTGCTGAAAGTTCAGCTTTGCCACGACAGGAATAAATTAAATTAAAAAATATATGAAAATAGAAAACAGTTATTTGAAATTGTACTATTATTTCACAATACTTCTTTCAAAAACATTAATAAATCTTACTGACACCATACTTTTGAACGAGTGTGTGTGTGTGTGTGTATATATATATATATATATATATATATATATATATATATATATACATACACACATAGGTTTTTCTGTCAAATTATGAAGATCAGCCAAAGGTTCATGAGGAAAATGGCTTAATAAACAGAAGAAATGTGTTGTTAACGTTTCAGTATAAAAAAAAACAGTAGAATTTGATTCCCCCTCCACTCTTTCTCTCTGTCTCTCTCATTTCAAGGAATGGACAGATTACAGGCTATCTTGGAATCCTGAAGACTATGACAGTATTGACATTGTGCGAATTCCTCCCTTAAAAGTGTGGCGTCCAGACATCTACCTAATCAACAAGTGAGAACATCCTCCTACAATGCCACAATGACAAACATTTGAAAGATTTTGTTTTAAGAAGTGCATGATCAGCACTGCTCTGCAGCAACAGGGTACCTGCCACAGTATCATACTTAAATTGAAAACCTTTTGATCACTTTTCACTGTAAAAATAGCTGTTAGGAAATAAAACCTGCATGAGACACTGAATTTAGGACTTAACTGAGATGTTCTCTCTCTCTGTTTAATAGTAATGATGGTCAGTTTGACGTTGCCTTGTATGTGAATGTGCTAGTGAGGAGTGATGGAACGGTCTCCTGGTATCCACCAGCCATCTACCGCAGCTCCTGTTCTATAGAGGTACATGTAAACTTGTTATTATGCTAACATATTAAAGCAGTGTTCTGGGATCAGTAGAAATAGACTTCTATTGTAAATGCATTGAATGCATGTATGTTATTTTATAAATTATTTGTCAGAATCACAGAAACTATTGTTTGCGTTTAACTTGTGTTTAACCTTGAACCACAAATCACTTTTGGCATATTGCTGATTTAAAAGCATATTATTATTGTAATTATATTGTACTATTATTGTATAGTACTGTATTGTGTTCAAATCTGTGTTCTCCATCCCTATAGGTGGCGTACTTTCCATTTGACTGGCAGAACTGCACAATGGTGTTTCGTTCCTACACATATGATTCCTCAGAAGTGGACCTTCAGTACGGTCTAGATGAAGATGGCAACGAGCTCCATGAGATAGTGATTGATGAGAACGCATTCACTGGTTAGTGTACTTCTTCCTAAAAGTGACAAGATCCTGTCCAAGGTCAGGAACTGTGGTATAATGCAACAATGTTAGTGAATATTTAAATTTTTTTAATGAAAATAATATTTGTACAAAATTATTGTTCAGCAAAGTAATGTAGTTAATCTACCTGTAGTCTGTTTATGGTCGCCAAGCAATAGCAACTTTGCACATGGCACACTCTCTTCTTCCTTCTATCTCTTTTTCTCTCATCAGTCCTCTCTCTTCCCTAAGAGAACGGTGAGTGGCAGATTTGTCATACGCCCAGCAGAAAGAACATCCACGATGACTTGTATGAGGACATCACCTTTTATCTGATCATTGAGAGGAAGCCTCTGTTCTATATCATTAACATCATCGTGCCCTGCATCCTCACCAGTGTGCTGGCCATATTTGTCTTCTATCTGCCACCTGGTGCAGGTGACTATCTTTAATTAGAAAATCAATATGATGATTGTAAATTGTGCAGTTTTTTGTTCAACTTTTGTTTTTGAAGTCGATTAAATGTTGTTAAATGTTTGTTAAATGTTGTTGGGGTTTTTTTAAAGACGTTTCTTATGCTCACCAAGGCTGCATTTATTTGATCAAAATACAGTAAAAAATATATATATATCTTACTGACCCCAAACTTTTGAACGGTAGTGTTTTTTTTTTCTTCTTTTTTTTTATTAAAAACTACAGAAGTATTTTAGCTGTATGCAAAATGTGGATGATATTATTTAACTTTGTCTTTTGTCCTGCGCAATTTTAAAGGGGTCATATGATGCGATTTCACGTTTTCCTTTCTCTTTGGAGTATTACAAGCTGTTCGTGAATAGATAAGATCCCTAAAGTTGCAAAGACTAAAGTCTCAAACCCAAAGAGATATTCTTTATAAAAGTTAAGACTCGTCCACGCCCTCCTAATAAAGAAGATCTGTAAAGTTGCAAAGACTAAAGTCTCAAATCCAAAGAGATATTCTTTATAAAAGAGTTAAGAGTCAGCCACACCTACCTAAAACGGCTTGTTCTAACACGCCCCCACATACCTACGTCACTATCTGGGAAGATTTGCATAACACCGCCCAAATGTTCACGCAAAGAAAGAAGGCATAACTTTATTGTTGCTGCCGCCACCGCCGCCGCCATGTTGTGAAGACACTGTGTTTCGTTGCGAAAGCTAAACTGCTTTGTTTGGCCTTCCAAAAGAGGACACGACCAGAAATCAGTGGTTAACATTATAATCCGTAATTATGTCCCCACTGGATGCAACAAATGCCTCGTTTATAATGGGTTTTATTGGTTTTGTCTCATCGCCCAGGGACACGGCATCACAATATGGTAAGGGGCGTAACATTTTCGTCACACGCTTGAGGTATTCGGCCAATCACAACGCACTAGATAGCTGGCCAATCAGAGCACACCTCACTTTTCAGAATGATGAGCTTTATAAAAATCGACGCGTTTCAGAAAGGGGGGACATAGAGGAGAAATAATAATGTACAGTACTGTTTTTGAACCTTAAACCGCATAAACACATTTCATTACACCAAATACACAAAATAATGTTCTTTTTAGCAACATCATATGACCCCTTTAAATTAGCCTATTTAATCGTTTGTAATTGTATTTATACAGCAAGTTAAAGAAATACAATGCGTCTGTATGTGAGACGTGTTCTGATCTCTCCCTCAGGTGAGAAGATGACTCTGTCTATCTCAGTCCTCATTGCTCTCACTGTTTTCATGCTGTTGTTGGCTGACAAAGTTCCAGAAACATCACTTGGCATTCCTATTATCGTTAAATATGTAATGTTTACCATGATCCTGGTGACGTTCTCAGTCATCCTTAGTGTGGTGGTCCTGAACCTTCACCACAGGACTCCCAGCACACACCACATGCCAGTATGGGTGCGAAAGGTGACCCTTAGAAAGATTCAGATTCAGGAAGATCTTGATATAAAAAGCAGCTTATTTACATTATTTCATACACTTACTTAAAGCTGAAAGCATTTCCTGTCATGCAACTTTCTGCAGATTTTCATCAACTTACTGCCCCGTTACTTGGGTGTGCTGAGGCCCCAAACTGAGGAACCGGTGGAGGACGAGCCAAAAGAAAACATCCCATTGAGTTGTCTGGACAAAGGCCTTAAACCTGGAGGTGAATATTTCATCCGAAAGATCAACCCAGAACTGGTATTGCCTTGGAGAGGAAGGTTAGTATTGTGTGCAATAAAACATTATTTAATCAGTCTTAGTCAATCACAAAATAACCCTGCAAAATAACCTTCAAAATGCATGTATATGAAATAACGTATATACTGTATGTATGTTCTGCAGAGTTGTGTAACGTCTGATTTGGTTGTGGTTAAAGTTTATAACCACAAAGTAAAATTTACAATAGTTTGCCTATTTTTTGACTATTGTCTTGTCTTTTTGTCAAATCTGTTTGACTGCAAATGCTAAGTACAACTCTTGCTAGACTCAATTAATGAACACTCACTCAGACAAAAACACACAGACACACATAGATGCCAAACACTATCTTATCAACACAATATGCAACACTTTAATGTGCTTGTACCATAATCTGCTGGTGTTGGAAATATTGCTCGCTTTTAAACAACTCATAAATGCGGATCAGTGTGGGTGAATGATGAAAGTCTCTGTGCTGGCTGTTCCTCCTCTCAATCCAAGGGCAGTTGATTTCAGCCCAGTTAAGCCCAGTCACCCCTTCAAAGTCGCCAGAATCTAAGCCCTTGTTGAGCTGAGGCATTAGAGTGTAATGCACACAAGAACAGCAGGGGAGGGCCGAAGATGGAGGATGCACATAAATGGATAAATGGACATTTGGATAGACAGATGGATGGGTTTTCTCTGAAACCGTGCACATGAAACCGCTTTAGTGTACAGTTTGTGTGTGTGTAGCAGAGACGTGTCTTCATCTGTCCATAATAGAAGTAATGAACTGTTTTGCGGGTGCACTGGGGTGCCTCTTCTTCTGGGGTGGCCTGTGCCCTGTCACTCTCGCTCCTGTAATTTGGTGCCACAGAGTGTGCCACACTTTAGCCAGTCTAACAGGTGGTCTTAAGATGGCTGCATGCCGCTAGAGCTTTATTAAAGTGCTAAGCTCACAAGTCCTTCAAGACATGGTGCCGGTCTTGAGGGCTATAGGATAAGAGATTTCATGGAAAGTTAATTTTGTTGTATGTGATCCATTTTTATTAGCAAGTGGTACTTGCTATCCAAACTTTGGAACAACCCAAAGGTCTAAATAACCTACATTTCTTGCTAAATCTAATGATGTTTTTACAGTAGAGCTTTATGGGTGGTCCCAAGCGCGTTTGATGTCAGAGTTTGGTTGGTGTGAAAAATGTGTAATGAACTCAGGTCTTGCTTGAAAACAGGTGTCTGGATACCCAATACACAACTGGTACAAAAGCAATACAGCCTCATTTTAGGAAATTAACTGCTATTAAAAATACCTAATTTGAGTTTGTATTGTGGTATTTTGCAAGCAGAGTGGCATATGTATTTCTCATTGTTTCTTATCAGAATTTTTTTAATTTTTGTATATTTTAACATCCCCTTTTCTCCTCCTGAGTCCTTAACAGTGTTGTTTTAGTTTTATTTATATACTAAAATATCCTATTTGTTAGTGTTTTGAATTCACTTTTATTTTTATATTTTTGCTTTTTATTTAAATTTTAAAGGCAATTTTACATTCTTTGGTCATTTTTGTTGTGTTTTGTTTGTTTGTTTGTTTTTATATTTCTATGTAGCTTTATTTTTAATTCAGTCTTTAGTAATTTTAGTACTTAAACTTATTTCAGTTAGTTACTGAGGCAACATATCCAATTTTCAGTTATTTTTAGTTTTAAGTTTTTCATCTAATATTTATATTTTATTTTATTTCAGTTTTATTTCAATTAATGACAACTATTTTTTACAGTTTTCATTTTAGTTAGCAAGCAAAAGTGCCACACAGCTGCCACTGGCAATCAAGGTGGTACTTGCATCGATGATGCAAATATAGAGCAGTCCAGAGCAAGACACAGAGAAGAGAGACCTGTAACAATGATCAACTAGTTGTTCAACCCCCAAGTAGTTGATGTAGATTTTTTTTTTGTGGTGGTGGTTTAAATAGCATGCTGCTAACATTACAATTTTTGAAGTTGCATTCTGTTCCATTCCTAGCCATTTTAGAAGGTAAGAACACACTCCGCAGAAAATGTGTCTCATCAAGTGAATTTTAAACCAGCCTAAGTGCTGAAAACAGCCTAAAATGCTTGGTTGTTGTCAGCGTGTTACTCTGATGTTTGTTTAACTGGTTGAAAAGTCAGGTAGAAGAGTATGGAACGCAACATGATATGATAGAGCTTGAATCTGTGTTGTGTTTATGTGCATTGTTTGTTTATGTTGTGCAAAGGTCTGTATGCATGAGTGGGTCTATGCAGATAATCATGAGGATGGGTCTTTGTATATTAGGTGTGTGCATTCATCATATGCATAGAAAAGTGAGTGCCTACTTCACACATACAGTAGGTGGGAAACAAACATTTGTATGAGTTGTTATAGTTCCTATCTATACCGTTATGCATCTCATTGACTGTGCATATCATGTGCCGGACGTGTGCTGCTCTCTGTCTAATCCCTGTTGGAAAAAAACTCACCCTTGAAAGAATAGGAATGTGAGAGAGGAGAGGTCAGTCCCAGACACAGCACTGCTCTAATTCATTCTACACTGTATGACAGAATCTTTCCCACTATAGCACAGAGCAACACAATACTGACCTCTACAATGAACTTGTGCTAATGTACGACACGACATGCAAAACTACATTACTGCACAATGCTTTATGTTATTAGTGATACTTACTAATTGCTATTGCTCATACTTGGTTATTTATTTCCATAGGATGTTACATTTGATGCATGCAGAACTCATCCTGCATGCTTTATACTATTAAATGATGTGGCTTGTTGCAGAGACGTTTACTGTTACTTTGAGTAGCCCAGTAGCTGAGCTGAATTCAGATGATTTTCTCTTAGAATTATGATGCCAGGTTTTTCATGAATAACTCATTCCTGTTCTAAAAATGTAAAAAAGCAACAGGTGCAATAAATAATTTTAAATAAGTGCATATTGTCTAAATTGTCTAAAAGTGTGCCGCTGTCACTTGCAGACTGGTCAGGTCATGGGACAGGTCATATTTTTCAGGATAAAAGGGGAAGACAAGGACATGCAGCACATTTGACCAATATGCAGTACCAGTTGATTTTTTTTTCTCAGTATTGAGTAAATTGAAATCTGAGTGCTTAAAAATGTGAGCAATATAATGCCATATTCTTATAGCCTATGCCTATCAAAGGGCCAAATTGCTACTCATATTTATAAGCAATTTTTAAAAGAATGTACTCACCCCTCAGGCTATTGATGAGTTTGTTTCTTCATCGGAACAGATAACATTACATCACTTGCTCACCAGTGAATCCTCTGTAGTAAATGAGTGCCGTCAGAATGAGAGTCCAAACAGCTGATGAAACATCACAATAATCCATAAGTAATCGTCTTGTGAAGCAAAATGCTGCTAAATTATGAGTCCTCTATCCATAATCAGCTGTTTGAACTCTCATTTTGGCAGCACCAATTCACTGCAGAGGATCCATTGGTGAGCAGGAGATGGTCTGAGGGTGAGTACATTTTCAGCACTTTTTCATTTTGGGTGAACTATTCATTTCATGATAATTTTTTGAATTTTATAATGTTAATAATCCACTTACAGTAAGTGGACATGGAAACACTGCAGCATGACAATTTGTGTTTTTTATGAACCTTTGTTCAGGGTTAATCATTCTTTCATTTGTGTGTATGTGTGCTTTTCAGTCATAATGAGAGCACTGTGAAGTTGCAGAGGTTTTCAAACAGTGACAACTATTGTCTGATTCTGCCTCCGAATCTCAAATCTGCAATCGCCGCCATCACGTACATGGCTGAACAATTGAAGAAACAGGATGTGGACGATACCGTAAGTCTATGAACAATCACACACACCATGCAGACACATGCACACAAACCACACACATTTTCATTCACTTTCCTTCTCTGTTTTTCCACACATACTCACAGATACACAAAGAAACTTTTATCTAAGGCTCTTCCTCTCGGTCTGTCCCTGATCCTCATGATTATTCATAAATTGACAATACACATCCTCCTGTGTTAGTGAGATAAACATATCCCATTGTTTCTGTGTTTGATGTGTGCACGTGTAGATGACAGATGACTGGCAGTACATAGCTGTGGTTTTGGATCGTCTCTTCCTTTGGCTCTTTGTCATCATTACTACCCTGGGCACACTGGCCATGTTTCTGGATGCCAGTTTTAACTACACTCCTGACCAGCCTTTTCCATGAGTACATCCCTTAAACGACAAGCACACAGCTACTGCACAGCTCCTGAACATAAAACCTAGTAAGACTGTAGTTTATGTGACTCTAGGGGGCACCAGAAAATCATATTTCTTTCTTTCTTTTTGTTGATATGTTTCCATGACAATGTTATTTTCAAGCTCTTTTTAGTTCATCAACTATGCTTATAATCATGCATTTGCTCTTTACCTGTCATTTATTACATACTGTATTAGGTCACTATATTTAATAAAACTTTAAGAATAATTATTTTACTTCTTAAGTAAGATATTAAAAAAGTGTTCTTGTCGTAGTCTGGATTACATGTTTTCTTAACTTTTTCATTGATTCAGTGTTCATAAAACAGGGAGAGCATGTAAATCGTTGCCTTTATTTAATTGTTTGCTTATTTTGAAGTTATTTTCAATGAAAAATTGGGCATCTCTAATGCCCTAGAGAATATATCATAAAGATTATAATCACATGCATTCAGCATAATCTAAACGGCCATATTTCCCTCCTTGTTTGCAGCTCTTTTCTGTCTGCCAGCAGTGGTTTGTTAAATCCTTCCTGGATCTGGCTTGTCACTGAACCATTGGGATATAAAGTCTGACAAGCATGCTGTAACTCCATTCTTAGCCAGTCTAGCTATGGTAAAGTTAATGAACTGATGACCAATCAATTATAAACAACATTACCTGACATTTTTCTGGCTGGCACACCTCTTTTTTTCAGCCAGTGATTCGAACATTAACTAACATTATGTTGTCCATTTATTATTATTGTGATGAACCACTTACTCTTGGCTAAAACTTAACAAATCTGAATAAACAGGCAGAGCCAAACTCGTGGCTCGTGTTTAGCCTAAATTCCTGGTTCATGATTACCTTACAGCAGCTTTTATTAGGTTAACATTAAGTTATTTGGATTTACCTGACCAATTTTATGCTAGTTTGCTAATAGTTTGTGTTGGATCATTTACTGTAGCATGAAATTAAAGTTATTATTTTTCTTTTATTGAGTCATGGAAGTCTTTAAAGTCAGCATGAAAACAAAATGAACATTACTATATTTTTTCTATACGTTTCTGGTCTTGGTGCACTTTATTCCTCAAGACAAATTACAACATATTTTTGATCATTTAAATGCAGTCTTTGTAAGCACAAAAACACACAAAAAAATGTTTTTTGTTATGTTTAGTTAAAAGTTATTATCAGTTGAAAAAAGACGAATTCCTTCAAATTCCTAGATTACATCAGTTTGGCCTGTGTGCCTACATTTCTGTGAAGGCACATAGTTGCATAAGAAGTAAAAGAAAGCGGTAAGAAATAATGAAATAAGAAAAGCTCATTAGCCGAGTCACCGCTTTTGAGGGGAAACCAGAGGCCTGTCTGTTTTATTGCTAACGGTTCAGTGGGTTTCTAAGGAGGCTTACACCAGTTTAATCACTGTTTTTTTCACTGTCTATAAACTTCAAAAGAAGCCTTGGAGCCAGCCAAAAGAAAAGCCATGAAGGGAGTTTCTGTTCTTCTTGGGGCTGATTTAGCACTGTCTGTTCCCCCTTTACGGAGTGTTGTCTGTTTACTGGAACTAGGTGGGGACAGAAGCTTTGAAAAAATTTTAACGTTTCTTTTGTTTGTCAAGACTACTTGGCCCAGTGCTCAGGAGCCAGCCAATAGGGTGACCGATAAATCACGTTACCAGGGTTGACTGGGGTAGTGTGTGCTAATGTCAAGATGTTACTGAAGCAAAGACATTCCTTCTACTGTATCTTCCAACTGTTGTTCCCTCTCCACACATTCTCTTCTCTAAGAATTCTGAGAACAAGATTGTGACTTTTCGGTTAACTCTTTGTTTAAATCCTATTTGTTAAAACCCTTTAAATGAAACTATCAACCAAAAACATCAGGGTGTCAGACATAGACACTTGCTGGAGTGAAAAACATTTTCCTTTTGAATAGCATTATTGCTTCCGCCCTATTTTTCTCAGGTTATAGATATTTCCTTTTTACCTTTGTGGGATCATTGTAACATTGGCGCCAACTCTACTGCAGACAATAGTTGATAGTGTTCCAGATTTTTTTTCCCCTTTCACTGGAAGTGCAGAGGTCACCTGATGGAATGGTTAGACATGACAAACGTGTCCTCATGAAATGGATAAGATGAAAGTTGAGGTCCTGAGACTGGATAGGCAATAGCAGTGGACTGAATTGAATGTGAAACTTTTTATAAGCAAATATAAGCATATTTATAAGCATATATAAGTAAACAAACAAAAATGGAAGGTTTTTTAAATCTGTCCATGTAAATTAAGCATGCAAAATAATAATAATAATAGGCTTAATTGCTATAATTAGGCTAAGAACAACAATAGTGTTTGTTTTATGCAACCCCGTTTCTGCCAACTGAAATCATAATTAACTTTTTTGTCATAATTTCGACTTTTTATTTATTAACTGACACGTAGTATCTCATAATTTAGACGTTCATGTCATACTTATGATTTACCATGATTGTTTTTTGGTGAAAGCGGGTTTCCTTCTTAAAAACACTTGTCTAGAAGAATATGTTACAGAGAAAATGTAAACTTAAACAAGTTTTCTAACCGATATTTTGTGTAGGATAACCAAAATGTAAAACTTAAGTGAAGATGATGTGGGCGATTCTATGTTGTGTGACGTCACGACCTCTCATTCCCCCAAGACTACACTTCGGCGTCTGTATTTTACTCAGCACTTCGACTGGCAAACACCGCGAGCTGATTGACAGACTGCTGTTTTTCCTCGGTGAGTTGGTCACTTTCTCAACTTCATCGACAGTTTTTTTCGGAGCGGTTCTTCAGAGAGTGACAGGAGCGGTGAGCGGAGTCGGACGGAGTTTAGTGCCAACTGTTGCTCAGGTTGCCATTAAGTGTCAAAAATATGGCAAACTCGGGCGTTCAGTTGCTTGGATTTGGTCTCTCTCTGACTGGCATCGTTGGACTGATCGTGGGCACCATCCTCCCGCAGTGGAAGATGTCCGCGTACGTAGGGGACAGTATTATCACGCGCGTACGTGGGGGACAGTATTATCACGGCAGTGGCCACTTACCAGGGACTGTGGATGTCCTGCGCGTTTCAGAGCACCGGACAGCTTCAGTGCAAAATCTACGACTCCATTCTGCAATTAGACAGTGAGTGTCTTATCTATCTATCAGAATGTCTGTCTGGTCTTTCTTTTAAAAAAATGAAAAATAGAGAAATTGATAGAAAAGCTGTCTAATGTTTTTTTCACACTCCAGTGAGCATGTTTTTTCTCTTACAGTATTTATTTTAATGACCTGTGATATAGAATGTAGAAAATCCCAATGGTTGATTTAAAAACACACTACTAAATCACAAATTTGATCCATTTTGTACATAAATTGATCAAGTGCATGCCCTGTAATATACTGTATATCTGTACTGTATGTGTTTATTGGAATTCTCTGGCATTGGAAGCCGTAGTTTCCAACTCTTCACACACACACACACACACACTCTCAAATAAACACTGGTGCTATTCCCAGCCAGTACTTGATTAATGGATGCTGGCCTCGCCAGTGGGACTTTGAATCTTCTGTATGACTGTAATGTAATCAGGCAGGACAGGTAGCCATGGTGACATCAGCCCCTGCTTCTCCAGGAAGAACGTAATCCATTGTTTCTATAGTTGCCAAAGTATTTTTATTAACACACCCAACTACCAGTAATGAATTCTGAGTTTATTCATTGAATTGAGTGCTTCAGTTTAGGGCTATAAAGGAAACCACAACCTCGTCACATCCCTCTTCAGAGTTTGCAGAAACGCTCTCTACAGATTAACATAGGCTGTTAACAAAATTGATTTTGCTCTTGTGGTTCACTCCTTGAATTGATGTATTTACTGAGGGGCTCTGTGCAGAACCTCAGAGGTTATTTCTGAGAAAACTACAGGACACTTCCAGTGTTGGGGAGTAGCTAGCTACAAGTATCAACGCTACTAACGTAACTAACATTTTCAGTATAGCTTGACAGTAGCTCAGCTACTTTTAAAACAATGTAGCTTTTCTAGTAGCTAACTACTTTTTCCAGCAAATAGCGGGGTAGCGCGACAATAGCTACATTCTATTTTGTGAACCTGCAACAGACTGAGCAGCGCTGCGTCTTCTTACAAGATCACATACTAAACCAGTGCATTACCGCCATCTATGTATATCACGCAGAATCAGTAGTAAATGATGCTCATCTCTGCAAGCGCTGTGAGTTTGAGTCGCTGAAAAAAACAACACGCGCCAAACATCTGCCCAAACTTAATGAAAAGTGTTAATAAACCTGATGTCCAACAAAAGAGAACATTTAATAACATGATTTTACTCCACAACATCAGTCAAGAGTTTGAAATAACTTTTATTTTCTGATCTGATGTGGCGTCTTATCACAGATTGAGGCAGAAAATATATTCTATACTGTAATAAAGACTATGTCGATTAGCAAATGGATTATAAATTTACTTAATTATTATGAAAATACCCGAGATGGCTTGAAGAACACAGATAAACCATATATTGTCGCTGTCGTGGGTTTGTTGTCTTTGTTTAATCAGTTCAAGCGTTTCTATATTCTTTTTATTCAGCGATAGCTGGATACCTTTGTCCATATTAGGGGGTTAAGGCTAGAAGGGATACAGCAAAAACTACTGGGCATGCGCACATCAATATAGCGTAATTTTTCTCACACTGTACAACAATAATTACTATTTTTGCATTATTGTAAGGGGTAGGTTTAGGGTTGGGGTATGTGTAGACTTTAATAAAACACAATCTAATAGGTAGAAAATTCTATTTATTGTTAGCTTCCGGTTTTTGCTGTATCCCTTCTAGGCACAACCATATTAGGGATTTCCTGGAGCATCATGAGTTCTATTACTTCTGTGATGCATATGTGGAGTTTCCGCGTGAGGGTGCCCTCTGGCTGCCAGTATAAATGAAACAGACATTACATGTTTTCAGCGCTTAGTATTGCGCATTCAGTCCTATTTTGGGCATAAATAGGAAAATGAACACCTCTCTAAAGAAACATAAGTAAACATATGATAATACATGTTTTTCTCCAGTGCAGAAGTGTACAGGGGTTGTTTTTCCCCACACAGTAGCTGCATTAAAGGCTCATACACTATTTCATATTAAATACATGGACTCCGTTTTTGATTTTACATACTTCCTGATAAAAATTAAGAATTACTGTCAAAGATTTTTATCATAACAGTATCATATGATGTACAGTTATAGGCTGCCTGTAACTATAACCCTGCCGTTTTTTGTAAAACAATAGTTTTCTGTAAAATAAAATTAGTATTGTTATCATGAATTTTTATCTAATTATTATATTGGGGTTTTTTTTATTTGTTTTAAAAAATAGAAGTTTAAAGTGACTATTTTAACCAGAAAAATCGCAGTTAGATTATTTTCCCCAAATCGTGCAGCTTGAACCACACCTGTTAGTGCTTTCCCTGTCAGAGCCGCAGGTGAGCGGTTGTTCAGAATTCAATATAATTTCTTGCCATATTTTTGAGAAAATGCTTCTGTGTGCTTAATTTAAACAATTTAAATAAAAATAACATTTTATTGCAATGCTAAATTTGTTGGAATTTTGCCCTTTGACTTTTGACAGTCTGAGATATTTAAATATTGTGTGTAATAAAACAATAGTCTTTGACATCATAATTGTATTGCATTGTTGTTTTAAATATCAAATATTTTACTTAAAGGGGTCATATGATGCTATTTTAAAGATCATTATTTTGTGTATTTGGTGTAACAGAATATGTTGACATGCTTTAATGTTCAAAAAACACATTATTTTTCAAATACTGTACATTATTGTAGGTCCTCTATGCCCCGCCTCTCTCGTTTTCAACAAAGCCCACACCACAAGCACGCGTCGGAAATGTAACGCCCCTTACCATAATCGCGAGCTTCAGCTTTCAAAGTATATATCAAGACAGTTAATAATGTAGTTTTTTTTTCCATCAGTTCAAGCCCGAAAGGGCAACAGAGTCGATGAGCCGTTTTAGGTAGGTGTGGTTGACTCTTAACTTTTATAAAGAATATCTCTTTGGATTTGAGACTTTAGTCTTTGCAACTTTACAGATCTTCTTTATGCACCAAGAGCTTGTAACACTCCAAAGAGAAAGGAAAACTTGAAATCGCATCATATGACCCCTTTAAAACATTCGTCATTAACACTTACTCAGTTATTTAATATACGACGTTGTGAAAAAAAAGTTTCAATGTAGCTAGCTGCTTTTCGGTAGTAATTTGTAGTGTAGCTAGCTACTTTTCCAGAAGGGTAGCTTGACTGTAGCTTAACTACTTTAACTTATGAGTAGCTTGTAGCTTATCAAGCTACAGTTTAAGAGTAGCTTCTTCCCCAACACTGGACACTTCCAGCTGAAACCAGCTGGAACTGCACCTGACAGCAGGTTGAATTAGGATGGAGGGAGGAGCGAAAGACGAGAGAAAGCAGGAGGATGAAGGGTGACCCGCTGAATTCCACCACTGACTGTTTTCTGTGCCTGGCAGGAGATTCCTCATTGTGTTTTAATGAATAAAGGAGTGGAATAATTCTTCCGCTTCACTACAGCTTGGACCCCTGCCCCCTGCATGTTCCCTTTTTTAATCTCCTCTCTTGGTGGGGTTTGTGTGCACATGTACAGGATTGCACTGGCACAGACTGGTTCTTGTCAATGGCTTCTTGCTCTCTCTTTTAGCTGTATTGCCTAACTGATTTTATATATACTTTTTTTAGCTGCATTATTTTTTAACAGTGCACAATTAGTTAGTGGATGTGCAAAGGCAAGCATCACTATTACTAGTGCTCAGATTTTTGTGAAAATTACACACTGAACACTTTAGCAACTGCAGAGCAAGAATTTTTGTTATGATTTAATGTAAATTAATACAAATAACAAATTTAAGAAAAGTAAATAATACTTTTAGTTATATATTATATTAAATGATTATAATTTATAATATTCTTTATTTAACAGCTATTTTTTTTGCAAAAAACATTTTCTGGTGGTTTGGCCTTTTGCGGGACTGATGGTTAGATTTCAATATCCAGTTTTGGATATAGAAACTCAATATTTTGAAGTAAAAACTTTTTGTTATAATTTAATTTAAATGATAAATAAATAGTGCTGTGAAATTATTAATTGCGATTAATCGCATCCAAAATAAAAGTTTTTGTTTACATAATATATGTGTGCGTACTGTATATTTATTATGTATATATAAATACACACACATGCATGCATATATTTTGAAAATATTTACATGCATATATGTATATTCATATAATTTATATTATTTATAAATATATTTAATATATAAACATAACATTTTTTCTTATATATATATGCATGTGTGTGTATTTATGTATACATAATAAATATACACAGTACACACACATATTATGTAAACAAAAACTTTTATTTTGAATGCGATTAATCGTTTGACAGCACTATAAATAAATAATTCAATATTGTATAATATTCAATTATTTTCTTTATTATTTATAATATGGTTGTTACGATCTCAACATCCAGTTTTTGAGAAGACAATTATTATTTTAGAAATGATTATTATTTACAATATGGTTGTTGTACAATTTGTACAATTTAATTTATCATTTAATATTACATATGATTTTAAACTTATTTAAGAGCTATTTCCTGGTGGTTTGGCCATTTGTATGACTGACAGTTGTTAAGATCTCAACATCTAGTTTTAGTGTAGAAACTCAATAAAAGCACAATCTGCATATGTTTAATGCACTGTCTTTCTCTCTCCTTCTCTATCTGTCTGCTGCAGGTGATCTTCAAGCGACCCGTGCTTTGATGATTGTGGGTATCATTGTGTCCATTGCCGGTCTTGGTGTGGCCTGCATGGGCATGAAGTGCACCACTTGTGGAGCTGATGACAAAGTTCGCAAGGCTCGCACGGCCATGACAGGGGGCATCATACTGCTAGTGGGAGGTGAGTGTATGTGTGAGCGAGATACTGAGACAGACTGTTCATGCAAGTTTACAGTGAACCATGTTTGAACTGCGCTTATATAACATCAGTCTTTGCTCAGTCTGTGGGTCAATGAACATCATTAAAAAAACAGGGTAGCTAATGCTAAACTAGCTAATGCTTTGAAGATATTGGCAAACAAAGAAAGATCTTCTGTATTATTATTTTTTTCTTTTAAACAGTTTCTGTATTTTGTTCCTACAGCCCTCTGTGCAGTTGTTGCCTGCTCATGGTTTGCCCACAATGTGATCCGAGCTTTCTACAACCCTTTCACTCCAGTCAACACCAAGTGAGCACAAGGAATTTTACTTTGCACAATTTCTGGAGCAGAGTGTCCAAACTCTGTTCCTGGAGGTCCCCCAAAAAGACACATTTTGGATGTGGACTACTTCCTTATCTGACACACCCTCTCAGTTCTTGGAGCACTTCTACTAGTGTTGTTAAGTTAAATTGGGTGGCTTCGATTATTGAAACATTAAAAAAAGTGCAGTGTTGGAAGCATCTAGGAACAGGGTTAAGAAACACTCTAGAACTTTGGCCAAAAGCAATTATATAGTAAAAACAAAATAATAAATAATGTATCATTTTCACAACATTTCCCATATGACCTTTTCTTTTTTTTTTTTTTTTCTTTAGGTTTGAGTTTGGAGCAGCCATTTTCATTGCTTGGGGCGGGTCATTTCTTGATGTTCTCGGTGGAGCCATGTTGGCTGCCTCTTGCCCTCGAAGTAAACAAGTGTCAAAATATCCTAAAAGTAACTCTGCACGGTCTGCCAGCAGCAACAACAAAGAGTATGTGTGACCAAGACTGCCCCCCACTGGACAGATACTGCACCAACTTCAGAAGGTGAAAAATTTCTTCAACAAAATAATGAACTCAATAATGAAGGTTGAACAGCTGTCACTGAGAAAGACAACAGTTTACAAACTGTCTAATGTCCCATTATAAAAAGGGCAATCAGTTGTCCAAAAATTCAAATAAATAATGTATTTACAAACTCTCTGGGAGTTTTGGAAATGGAGGACTGTAGGAATCTAGTGCCAGTACAAATACTCACAAGATAGCTTTGAGCCCTCAGTGTTTCAATGAAGAAAACAACTAGGTTGGTTTCTCTGTTTCAAAGAAGAGAAACTTGGGTAGTGGGTCATATATGTTGGTGTTTTCAAAGTGCCCACTAGGGAGCACTATAACCAACACAATAAGCAGGTGTTGCTCAAAATGGAGGCAGATTTTTTATTTTTAAGATTTGCTTGTTTTTGAGTATTTATCCCACCGAAATGCTAACCTTTTTAATACTCATTTGAGCCACTGTTATGTAATTTCATGTAATTGCAGAGGGTCAAAAAAGATCCTGAACATCATGGGTTTTTTTTTTTTCGTTTGCTTAACACATTGCAGTATTAACTCATGTTCATTTTATCATCCATGAGCCTATCTGAATATCTTTTACTTACAAAAGTTTCATGATAATGGCAGTATTAGTTATTGTTTACACACTTGTTTTACATGCTTATTTTCAATAAAGTTGGCTTTCATTGCATCAGGCTGGTTATTATTCCTGTGGTTGAAAAAGATAATCACATTCCAAAAGTGAATTTGCATTACACAAAAATACAGTAAATCTATATTGAAATCTGAGATTCAGAATATAATTTAAACATGGAAATATTTTTTTTTTTTTTTTAATTCAAAATTTAAAAAAGAAACCTCGATAAAGATCACTGATAAAATAGAAAATGTAATGCCAGTCTGCAATGTCCTAAAATTTAATTTTTTTTTAATTGTAAAAAAAAAAAAAAAACTTTTAGGGACGTCAAAATTAATGTGTTAATTGTGCTTTTTAAACATGGAAAAATTTTTTTTTTTTTTTTTTTTCAAAATTTAAAAAAGAAACCTCGATAAAGATCACTGATAAAATAGAAAATGTAATGCCAGTCTGCAATGTCCTAAAATTTAATTTTTTTTTAATTGTAAAAAAAAAAAAAAAACTTTTAGGGACGTCAAAATTAATGTGTTAATTGTGCTTTTTTGTTTTCTTTTTCAGTTTAACGTGTTAAAAATATTTAACGCAGCATCCATTTTTTCCTGCCATCCTTTGGCTAGCGGTATAGTAGACTGTACGAACACACAAAAGAGAACTTAATTCAGTACTGGTATGCTGTCTGTGAAGCAGCTCTCTGTGAACACAGGCATTTTATATAATGCTGAATGACTATAATTAATGGCTATAACTGGGAAAATGCATTTAATGGAGACATTTGTAGCAGTATTTTTATATTCATTAATAGGCCAGTATAATTGATGCCATTAAACACATTTAAAATATGCCATCTTTATCTTGTTTATACATTAATATTCAATTAATCGGGATTAATTAAAGGGGTCATATGATGCGATTTCAATTTTTCCTTTCTCTTTGGAGTGTTACAAGCTCTTGGTGCATAAAGAAGATTTGTAAAGTTGCAAAGACTAAAGTCTCAAATCCAAAGAGATATTCTTTATAAAAGTTAAGAGTTAACCACGCCTACCTCATTCAACACGCCCCCACATACCTACGTCACGATGTGGGAAGATTTGCATAACGCTGCCCAAATGTTCACGCAAAGAAAGAAGGCATAACTTTTATTCTCGCTGTAGTATTGTTGCTGCTGCCATGTCGTGAAGGCGCTGTGCGTTTCGTTGTGAAAGCGAAACTACTTTGTTTGGCCTTCCAAAAGAGGATGATATCCGCTTCGTCATGCCTGGAGCTGATCCGTGCTGGTTGCTGAGGGAATACATCAACTTCGCGCTGTGGATCGCCGGATCGGCTTTCACCGTGGACGAAGCGGAGTCCAGCCCGGGGTCATCACATGTGGTTGCCGCAAGCCCACCGGCCGCTCCTTCATCGAATCCGCCGGCCTCCGCTCACTCAAGGCCGCCATGTGTAACGCTGTGTTCTGTTGTGAAAGTGAAACTACTTTGTTTGGTCTTCCAAAAGA
>NW_015549635.1:126603-141866 GCF_001515605.1 Sinocyclocheilus anshuiensis | reverse complement strand
GCTTGTTGTTTGTCATTTCTCCGATCACAAATGCAGACATGGTTTTATGTTTACACGGCGCAACAAATGCCTCGTTTATAATGGGTTTTAATGTTTTAGTCTCCTCGCTCCGGGAGACGGCATCACAGTATGGTAAGGGGAGTAAAATTGCTGTCACACGCTTGAGGGATTCTGCCAATCACAACGCAATGGATAGCTGGCCAATCAGAGCACACCTCGCTTTTCAGACCGATGAGCTTTGTAAAAATCGACGCGTTTCAGAAAGGCGGGTCATAGAGGAGAAACAATAATGTACAGTATGTGGAAAATGTGTTTTTTGAACCTTAAACCGCATAAACACATTTCATTACACCAAATACACAAAATAATGTTCTTTTTAGCAACATCATATGACCCCTTTAAAGAAAAATGTGTGATTAATCAGTTAATTTTTTTAATCTATTGACAGCACTAACACCTTTACAAATAGCCTGTATTCAAACATTAACAAATGCAATAAAGTTACTCATGCATACTTTATTACTCCCACCCCACTGCACTCCCCCAAAACAATTTACAAAAATCCATGAATTTCCATGCAAACATTTAGAAGCTAAAAACATTTTTAAGAGCAACGTACTTCAACCAACATCTGAGATCGGTTTAGAAGATTTGATTGTTCATCTCAGTATGCATTCAAGATTGCACTTATTTCAATTCAAACTAAAATCAACAGGCACATAAAAACAGTGACCAAATAAAAGATCCTTAAAGTTAACAAGTAGCCAATGTCATTCAGAGAAATGTCAAGGTAGGCCCTGGTTACCAAGGTAACCACAGGTCTTACCAAATGGCGCGTTACACGTTAACAGTGTTTCACAGGAAAATGTCCTCTTTGGGAGATGAGTAATCCAACCTGCTGAGGTTAGCTTTCTTATTCTGCAGTAAGGTGCAAATTTAATAAATATAGCCCTGTTGCATTAGCGATCATCAAGATCTTCATCTCAAGAAAGAAACATCCAAAACTGAGAACACCAGACAGGATCATTCAGTGCTACAGAAGCACGACATCAATTAAGTGATGGGCAAGCATAAAGTGAACAGGAAGCAAAGTCCACAGTTCTCTTGTTTGACCTTGAAGTGGTGAAAGCCTTAAAAGCTGTACAGTGAAAGGTGCCGACAAGTGAGAACATGTGAGAGGGAGATTTTCGTTCAATTCTGTAGGCCTGCTTTGGTGTGTTGGCCTCTTAACAGCTTTGGCACAGTCAGCCATGCATCAGGCAACAGGTGATACTCTCTGAGAAACCGGGAAGCTTCTGTTATTGTTTATAATATCATCCAAGTCCTCATCATCAATAACCACTGTAAAAATAAAAGACATTTATCATACGAGTGGAAACAAGTGAACAACACAAGTTATGGTGCATTCAGGTTCTCCTGGGAAGTTCACATTTATGAGTTGGTAACTCATAATTACGACATCAGGTGCGTTCACGTCACTTTTTTTTTTAACTCTACATGAAAAAATGTGTTTTGCTCAGTGTTTCCATTAGATTTATGAAGGTTCTGTCATTTGATTCATTATATAACTGTACAATAGGCTACTGTATTTTTACATGCAACATTTAACAAATTCACCATTATTACAGATGCTGCATACATTGTGTCAAACTTGGTTTTAAAGTTTTACACACATAATTATGACTTTCTGGTGATGTTCATGTGCATTCAGCTTGTAAACAATCTTTCCGACATGACTTGAATGCACCATTAGTCACAATTAGTACTTCAAAGTTATTTTTGATAACTAGAAAAGGGACTTGCAAACAGTTTAATTGTAGTAACTAGAGGATGTATGGACAGAAATATAGAGCTGAACCAAGTTTTGTGAATGTAGCTGGAAAGCTTTAGAATGTGTTACATTAGAACAGGATTTTTTTTTCCGGAGCTTCCCAAGAACTGCATATATAGTGGATGTTTCCCTTATTGGATGCACCCAGTTGATGAGTTAGCTAATTCAGCTGGATTCAATGAGGGTAAACATCCAAGATGTGCAGCTCTGGGGAGGCTCCAGGGACCATTTTAAATACATATTTTGATTTAAAAGTTTTGGTTTTAGGTCAAGGATGTAAAGTGACTACATGATAAAGTAACATAATAGCACAGCCTAATATCAAACCCACCTCTCGTAGACCGCCCGATCTGTCCGAGTTTGGGGGCTCGCTGCATTCTTCGTGGGGCGTACAGGAGGTCTGGTCTGTTTCTCCCTGCCTGTCCGTGGTCGTACGGGATTACTGGACTGGGTTGTAATGCACCTGCCGGTGGCATGAGATCGGGCATTTCTGCCATGCCGTACATGTCCTCCTGCTGCTGTACTTCGGTAGGTGTATTCATAAAAAGCGGCCGCAAGTCGTTGGTTGTCTATGCACTTCCGCGACGCCGACAAAATGTTTCTCAATCAACCTAAACTGGTCCAAAAGCAGTGTTTACAACACCTGGAGAGGGTGAAACACGGGAAAATGAAGCCATCAACCTATTGCTCTAAATAATGAAATCCAGTAACCAATATTCGTAATAAATCACACAGTAGCCCGATAAACAGTCGGATTATATATACACCTTGTATTACACACAACTCATGCACCGGATGAGCTCGAGTATGTTCACGCCTGTCAACAACAAAGCGTTCGCTTACATTACGTTATGTTGTAGCCGAAATGTATCACACATACAAATATAAAACAACGAAACGTAGGCTATCCTTACCTTGTATTTGTCCGGAGCGTGGACACGGTTTACACGTATTTGGCTTCTATGTCGATTTGTACGTTCAGCGCGAGTCGGAAGTTGCCCACTATCTACGGTGGCGAGAGTCTGTCGTAACTCTCACTTGGGGATTTCCTTGGTCGTTTCTGCATGCGTCACTGCGAGGGAGGGCCCGATCTCTGCAATACTCTTGTTGTGAGCCCGTGGGGAGGTGGTTATTGACGGTTCGACCACTTTGTGTGGGCTCGCGAACTGTAACCTACATAGGCTACGTGAGATCCCACACTGGACGTTACAGAATGTTTCACTCGAACTTTATCATTGACACGGTTTGTTTGAAAAGAATTAAAATCGTTTTATCAACATGATATCCGTATCTTTTGTAGGCGTTGCCAAAGCTTTACATGAATAGGGGAGAAAAGGTCATTAAATTAAAAAAAACGTCAGTTTCCTTGCCGAGCGTATTAGGATAAGGCACAGGATAAATGTTTTATCATTTAAATTATGTCAAATAGCGCTGGTAAAATGTGACAAAAAATTACATCTCGACATTTTCTGGAATTTGGTCGATAACGATAATTAGACGATATTGAGCGGGTTGTGCTGGCTTTGGCAGGTTTAGGACTGCCGTGGACGGCTGTCTAAACTTCTATAACTTTTTCATACTTTCATTTTATGAAATTATTTGATTTCACTTCAGCAATAATCTGCTGATTGCCTTCTTTAAAGGGGTCATATGATGCGATTTCAATTTTTCCTTTTCTCTTTGGAGTGTTACAAGCTCTTGGTGCATAAAGAAGATCTGTAAAGTTGCAAAGACTAAAGTCTCAAATCCAAAGAGATATTCTTTATAAAAGTTAAGTCAACCACGCCTACCTAAAACGGCTCGTTCTAACACGCCCCCACATGTCTACGTCAGATGTGGGAAGATTTGCATAACACCGCCCAAATGTTCACGCAAAGAAAGAAGGCGTAACTTTTATTCTCGCTGTTGCCGCTGCTGCCATGTTGTGGAGTCGCTGTGTGTTTCATTGTGAAAGCTAACCTACTTTGTTTGGCCTTCCAAAAGAGGACACAACTAGAAATCAGTGGTTAAGTGTTAACAACACTGTTCCAGAACAGTTCAACCCAAATATTCAGATGTGTGCTTCGCATTTTATGGAGGATGGATGAGGACTGTTTCCTGAACCAGTAGCCTAATGCGTCTGTGGCCTAAAGGCTGTTTCTATAAAGTTGGGCAGTTCCAACTTTGCAAGGACTGTCTGGCGCTTCTGACTCACAGCCTGTAAGTACGTTTTTTATATTTAAAGAATTTGCCAATGATGATTCAAACGCGAGTTTTGAGCAGTGTAGAGTAGGGCTTGTTGTTTGTTGTTTCTCCGATCACAAATGCAAACATGGTTTTATGTTTACGCAGCGCCATACACGCAATGCGTAAAAAGACAGTATAAGACATTATAATCAGTAATCATGTCCATTTGAAACGGTTCGCGTCTCCAGTACGCACTAATCCACAAATTACTTAAGTTATTCGGTTTATAAATGTGCCTGACACTCCCTCTGAGTCGAAATAGACCAATATCCCAAGTTATTCTAACCGTACATTGACTGAACTTCTAAAAAAGAACCGATGATGGGATGTGCACAAGCAGAGCAGCTGGACTGAGACTCGTCCTGCTGGGAGACGGCATCACAGTATGGTAAGGGGCGTAACATTTCCGTCACACGCTTGAGGCATTCGGCCAATCACAACAGACTGGATAGCTGGCCAGTCAGGAAGGCAGGGCATAGAGGAGAAACAATAATGTACAGTATGTGGAAAATAATGTGTTTTTTTTAGCTTAAAATGCATAAACACATTTCATTACACCAAATACACAAAATAATGTTATTTTTAGCAACACCATATGACCCCTTTAAAAAGAGACCAACCTACTGTCTGTATTCCAAACCGTTTATTATAAACCTGAAATCGCCAGTAGGTGGCGGCAAATCACTACATGAGTAAGTCACTGAGTCATTCATTCAACCGATTCGTTCAAACAGCTGATTGATTTAACACGTTTACTTAGAGAATAAAGTCCAAAACAAATCGAGCATAAAAAAATATATTTCCAGTTTTGCTATCTTCATATGACTACAGTGTTAATGTTGAAACAACTACTAGGCCTAGTTGAACGTTTTTATCATTCCCCATTTTGGCACACATTAGGCTACATCTAATTAGCTACATTACTGTTTTCAAAAGTGTTTTACAATGAAATGCCATCAGAACTATTATTTATACATTTCTATTATCATTGATTAGAATGAAAATCATTCAATTACACATTTGACCATTAATTGCATGCAGTAGGCTAGCCTACTCATTTTTATTGTCTGTGCATTTGTATTTTGGGCTCCTAAAACACAACAAGCATTCAATGAATTATGTTCATTAGCATGTACAAATTTGTTTACTAGTCATCAACTTTTAGTTACATCACATCTAGTAGGTGATGATGACAAGGGGCCGAGAGTATGTCGCTAAATCATTCATTCAACCTATTTGTTCAAAACATTGATTCATTCAACAACGAAACAAACGACTTTCCTGACCGGAGTTGAATCGTTCAACCAATTTGTTCAAAAATTCTGACTTATGCAGGTTCCTTTTGTGAGTGAGTCATTGAATTATTTACTCAGCTGAAATCAAAATGAAACACCACTGTGCTGCTAGTTGACTCATTGTAAAAACAGGCGAAGTGCAACATGTATTTAAAATGTAAGTCACTCAATATTAACTTTTTTTTTATTGAACTATTGCGTAAACGTCACAGTTATGTTCAGTTATATTTATTTTAATGGACTTTTATTTTCCCTATCACTTGTTTCCTTTGTTTTAGTTCCCGCCACTCATGTGTTTCCATGGTGATTCATTTAATCAGCACAGGTGTTTGTCTTTATTGCCCTCGTTTGCCCTGTATTTAAGTTTCTCTGTTTCCATATCTTATTTGTTCGAAATTATGTCAGTGCATACGTTGATGTTACCCTTGTGTTTGGATTGTCTTAAATCCTTTTTAATCTTTCTCATCATCTTTGTGCATTTGCCTACAACATTTGTGACAGTAGAGAAATATCACATGGTCCTGTTCCCTCCTTGTTTATTAATGGCCCAAGCCATCGTGATGTTCTCAGATTAATTACAGAGGTTTGGACACATCTTCTGAAATCAGTCTCTCTTGTGTGATGCTTTAATATGATGTATTAGGTTACCCACATAGCCTACATATACCATGATATTTACACCAAGCTTCAATAAATGCCATGGAAGTAAAAAAAAAAACAAAAAAAAAAAACATGGGAGTGCAGCGTGTTGTTGTTTGTTTTTGTTTTGTTTTTATGCTTTAGATTTTTACAGCGCCTGGTAGTGTTTGATGTTTGGAAAATAAGAACATTAACAAGCTGCGCATTCAGGTGATATTGTGGTATGCATGGTGAACATGTTGAGACTCATTTTTGTCATTAAATTTAAACCCTCATGAATAGTTCAGGGTATAAAAGGGGGTAACATGGGAAAGGGGCAGGGGAGATAACCACTACACAGGAGGATAAAAGGAAGGTGGAAATCATACCTTTTCAATAAGCTGCAGCAGCGCCAGTGTGAAAATGTCCAAACCAGTTTGTCTGCTGTTTGCCCTGGTGATTCTGACCACAATTTTGTGCTAGGTCATTTCTGTGACAATTTACCTATACATTGCTTACACCATTTACTGTAGTTTTCACATGAAAATTAATAACCATAAAGGATTTTTTTTCAACATTAATGTTTATGCTTTCAATTTGAGACTATTGTCACCTAATATATCTCCACACAGTCTGTTCAGAGAGGGGATCTTGGAAACAAGTTGCAGCTTGTGGCTGCAAAAGTAAGAAATAGGTCTTTTTGCCAAAGCATTGTGTAGTATTAATATGGATCACAAAATTATTTCATTTTATTTAATGTAATATATAAATCTCTCTCTTTAGTTCATCCTAATGTGAGTCTACGGTGTACAAAGAGACAGTCCAAAAACCAGCTATGAGTACAATGAAATTGTCAAGTGTATTTGCAGGAACCCCATAAAAGGTAAGCTAACAGATTTTGTTTTAAAATAATTGCGGTTATGGGAAAAAAATAATAAAAAATTATATTTTCCTTTTTACACAGATTTAAATGAAGGCGCCAAGAAACAGTTTGAATGGATGTGCAGCTCAGAATTGAAGCCTTTTTCTATCCCCTTGTGATCTGATGGAATTGTGCAGATTTTTATAGAGCTTCAATATGATTTATCACATATCTATAGCCAACATGCATGTTTAAAGTCTCTATGATGAATTTACTTTAATATAACCATAGAAATGCTTTGATTTTTTTAACAATGTTATAATTGTGATCCTTTTGATTTTTATCTTACAGCAACACAATAAAAGTATGTAAAGTGTAAACTGTTGAGACGTGTTTTTCTGTCATGACTGTGTGTTTGATATGATAACAGAAGATATTGTGTTCTGTTTCTCCACTGGTCATCCTTGTTTACAGCAGCCTTTATTCCACTAAAAGTTTCTTTGGCTAGATTTAGAATTTATTTGAAGAATTATGCATGTTCCAACAAGCCACTTGCCCCTCTCAGATTTAACTACTATGTTTGGACACAAAAGTAATTTGTTTGTTACTCCTGTATCTGTAAAACAAAACTCTCTATGTCTGAGATCTTTCTAAAGATCTCCCATGTGAGGCTGAAATCTGTTGCTCAGCATTTTAACCCCTCAGCATCGCAAAATCTGATAATGTGGTATCAGTTTTCATGACAACGAAGATTTCCTGGAATTAGATGCATGTCTGTTACACTTCTATAAAAATTAGAATGTGCATTCTTATTGTTCATTTGATACTTCAGTTTTTGCTTGTTTATAGTTTACATTAATATTACATTACTGTTTTCAAAAGTGTGTTTTACAATGAAATGCCAGCAGAACTATTATTATTTATGCATTTTTATTATCATTCATTAGAATGAAAATCATTCAATTACATGTTTGATTATTAAATTGCATTCAGTACTCATATTATTGTCTGTGCATTTGTATTTTGGGCTCCCAAAACACAACAATAACCTTGAAGCATTCAATGAATTTTGTTTATGAGCATGTACAATTTTGCTAACTAGTCATCAACTTTTAGCCAAACTCTTGAGAACTTGTTTACAGTCAGCAGCTGAAGTTAACAGCCACGTTCGCAATCGCCAGTACTGCCTGGTTGCAAAAGGTGGTAGACAAATAATTAATCCAAATAGATTAGGGCTGCAGCTAACAATTATATCTGACAGTTATTTATTTGATGGACTTGGCTTTCTGTACATAAAATATCACTGGTTATCGTATTTTATCCAGGCTACTGATAAGAATTCATGTTGTTGTTTATACTCTTTTCAGTGTCACAAACTGATAGATTAAGACATTTTGAGTGTTCCTTTTGTTATGCATGAACCTTTATGGCAGTGGTTCTCAAACCTGTCCTGGAGTACCCCCAGCCCTGCACATTTTGTGTCTCCCTCATCTATCACACCTGATTCAACTCATCAGCTCATTAGTGGAGACTCAGTTGAGAACCACTGCTTTATGGGATGGAAGCATAAAGCTTAGAATTTTAACAAATGATTATTAATTTTGTGGAATAATTAAACTGTCAGGATCATTAAACTCAAGATGCTACTGAATCAGATGCACTGGAATAAGTACAAATTTAATATCGTTCAGAGTTTTCAAAGTCATGTCAAGTCAAGTCACCTTTATTTGTATAGCACTTTATACAATACTGGTTGTGTCAAAGCAGCTTTACAGTGTCAAACAGAAAAATAGTTTGTCAATGATGCAAGAAGACAATAACAGAGTCGTTTTTCCAGCTTAAGACAGTTCATTGATGATTCAGTGATGTAATCATCCAGTTCAGTTCTCTTCCAATAGTGTCTGTGCAATCAGTCAAGCGTCCCCAACTAAGCAAGCCAAAGGCAACAGTGGCAAAGAACCAAAACTCCATCGGTGACAGAAATGGAGACAAAACCTTGGGAGAAACCAGGCTCAGTCGGGGGGGCCAGTTCTCCTCTGGCCAGACGAAACCAGCATGGCATGGTTAATTCCAGGCTGCAACACAGGTGCAGAGGACTCGTCTTGTTCCCGTGGTCTTGTGCCGATGGTGATGAGGTCTTCGCAGGGGATCTGTCTCTGGGGTCGCATCTAGTTGACGTGGTCTCCACTGACATTGAGGGCTGTAGAGGTCATTTCTAGGTGCTGATCCATCATCTGGTCTGGATATGGACTGGATCTGGGTGGCAACGGTGACCATCTGATCTGGATACAGACTGGATCTGTATGGCTACAGTGATCTCGGAATAAGAATGAAAGAGACTAATATTAGCGTAGATGCCATTTTTACGATGTAACAAGTACATCGGGGATTATGGGAAGTGTTCCCGGTTTCCGGTTGACCTAATTAATGCAGCCTAACAATCCTTTAACGGATTTGTATTATAGAAATGTGTTCGTGTGTTATGTGTATGCCAGGTTAAAGAGATGGGTCTTTAATCTAGATTTAAACTGACAGCGTGTCTGCCTCCCGAACAAACGCTAGGTAGATTGTTCTAGAGCTTGGGCGCAAAGACACAGAGTTTGCAGGTTCAAGATTCCAGAAGGGTATTGAATAATAGAATACAATAAATGTTTGTAATGTATTATTTCACATTAACATTAAAATTGCACGGGTATTAATGTCACTATTGAGAGAGTAAAATTTGTTTGTGTTTGAAGCGACTTCTGTGTGTGTGTAAAAAAGTAATCCACATGGCTCCGGAGGATTAATAAAGGCCTTCTGAAACTTTATAAACCTTAATCTCTAGCTTCCACTAACTGTTGTACACGCGTTCACGATAGAGTGGCGTTGCAACAGAATAAAAGGGAAATTACCCCTTTTAAGATAAGACAAAAAGATAAGAAAAGTGAAATGATTTTGACTTGTGCACAATTGGTGATGTCCAAAAAATGAAAACACAGTAGTGATATTATATCAGTAAAAAGATGTTTTATTTGTAATTGAATTCAAGTGTTCCTAATTGGAATAAATGTCAAAGATAGTGTGTAGAGCAGGGGTCGGCAAGTAAGTTTGGCATCGGGCCAAAAAAAATTCGCCACTAGATGGTGAGCCAGAAAATAGTCAAAGGATAATTTAAGAAATTAATTTATGAAAAATGCAACTAGAATTGCCTGTGACACTGTGCTCCGCGTCTAAAGTATTTCGGTTTGTTTTAAATATCACAGTTCTGTTCATAACGTATATTAAAAAAATTAAATAAATAAAATAGCAGAAGAGTTTCAAAGTGGCTTATTGGAACACTAGTGTGCAAACTTTTTTTCTACCACATGACAAGCTAATAACATGGTTGTCAGCATTAAAAGGTATAATTGCTTCTTTTTGCAGTGCAAATTTTGTTTGTGATGAAAATAACTATGTTTTCCTCAGTTATTTTACCTAATCAAAGCATTTCTTACAGATTTCTGCTCATTCGAAGATCGGATACAGTTGAAGTACTGTAAGATTACATTTGTTTGAATGCATTATTGAGAGAGCGGCTGCATGTGAATAAGTGTTGTAGTACTTGTTTAAATCATGCTTTCAGCTGAAAATATTCAGTATAGAAGGAACAAACAAATTCCTTGAGAACTATAACTTCCCGCTCGTGTCCATTGCCGTCCTCATAGCCTTCACATTCTTTCTGATTTGAGTGATCCTTCTCTATCAAGCTAGCTAAATGTGTGTTCCAGTTTTGGCCCACGGGCCGCCTGTCGCCGAGAGGCCTTTGTCAAAGCATTGCTAGAGTAATAAGTAGTATTTCAGTCTACCACTAGATGGAGATGGTTTACATTTTTTGTGATTACAGGGATTTATATGGTTATGTTACACAAAACTATCCAAAACAAGAGTTGAGAGTGGGATCATTTATTCAATATGTAAAAAAAAAAAAACAGTATTAGCTTTCAGGTTATTTCAAGTTATGACTCTGGCATCTTTGCATCTTTTCAACTCTGTCTTTCTCTGCCTCTTTCCCATGGGTGATGTGTGCCTGTTTTTACGGCTGTTGTTGCTATCCGCTGTCCTGGTGTCAGATCTCCCATTAGATTAAGAGACAGGCAGCTGCACTGGGTTATACCAATGCTTTATCATCCTCTAAAACCCAGCACACCACTGGTGGATCTAGAGTAGAGGATGTGCATCTCATCTAGTGTGATTGGTTCTGATCACAACAGAGTGATCTCAGTTCAGAACATAATGAAAATAGTTACAAAATCACTTTAAAATCACTATTCAAATGTGAGTTAAGACATCAAATCATAAATATGTGTTTAAAACTTTAATATTTTTATTTCAGAAAAAGCTGGCAGATGTGATGTGGGATTGGTATGGGTGGAAAAACTGAAAGAGGACTAACTATTGAAAGAGGAGCTTAGCTTGTAATCCTATAACAAGTCTATCCAGCTCAGTTCAATTAAAAGTAATTACAGTAAACAAAATTCATAATTCATAATACTCATAATTGCCCATTCCTGTAATATGATTACACATTTTTTCGCATTTTATTATAGTATCAGTAAGAAAGATTAATAAAAAAATGAATAATCAAACTAAACTGATTTAAAAATGGTATGAACAATACATTTCACTCAGGTATTTCATAGTCTCATAATTCCCTTATAAAATGAAAAAAAAGAAAATAGAAACAAATATTAAGAAAAATAATAATAATAATAATAATCTAAACAAAGAGTTAAACTTTTTTTTTTTACATTGTCAAAACTGTCTCCTGTAAAAGATATATATTGTCACGTTCAGCTTGTAACAGCCCGGTTGAAGAATAAAGGATTTAGTTCTAATCTGTCTCTCCCAAACTCCGCCAGTGTGACTTGCATGGGGTGCGTTGAAGACAAAGTCACATTGTTTTTCTGCTAAGAATGTTACCAGACGGTTGGTGTCAATCTCTTCAATGGCCTTGGCGAGCTCATTCTTGGCTCCAATGAAATTACTGCCTTGGTCACACCTTATTTGATGAACTGCTCCTCTAATGGCGATGAAACAACGCAGGCCATTGATAAAGGCGTCCGTGGACATGTCATCCAGCATCTCAATATGGATGGCTCTGCAACAGAAACAAGAAAAGAGAAGTCCATACCTCTTGTACAATTTATGACCTTGTCTGGTGATGAACGGACCAAAAACATCCATTCCACAGTATGTGAATGGAGGGGATGGATCTATGCGCTCTGAGGGCAGGTTTACCATTTTTTGCTCTTCTGTTGGTCTGCGAAGCTTGCGACATCTCACACACTGTCGTACAAAGGCTGCTACAGTCCTGTTTACTCCTGTTATCCAAAATCCTCTTGATCTGATCTCATTTATAGTCAAGCCTTTCCTTGATGTGTCATTTTTTCATGACAATCAGTGATCAGAAGTTTTGTAAGATGATGTTCCTTTGGAATTATCACTGGATGTTTAACAGAGTTAGGGACAGAAGCATCACAAAGCCTTCCTCCCACCTTGAGCAATCCATCGTGATCAACGAAGGCGTCTAGATTATATAGCCTGTTGCTGCGTGGGAGCTGTTTGCCCTTACGGAGTAAGGCTATCTCTTCTGCATATATATGACTCTGTAAGTCCTTGATGATGATGCACTTAGCATCCTCACGTTCTGCCACTGTACTGTGGTCGCTGGACTTGTCCTTCCTGACACGACGAAGTAGACGTGCAACTGCTTGGATGACTTTGGACCATGAGGACATCCTTGTGAGACGGTTGGATAAGCAGGAATACTGTAATGTTTGCGTGTTCAGTGACTGAGCCTTCTTGACCTCTGGGTCACCGATTGGAAGTTGTGTGTTAACATCCACAGGGGAAGGTATTTGCTGTTCCCACAAGATGTTCGGTCCTCTGAACCAGCTGGAAGTGACCAGACCATTAACACTCAGACCTCGTGATGCATAGTCGGCTGGATTTTCATCCGAAGGAATGTATCGCCACTGTTGAGGAGTAGTGCAATGAATTCTCTGAACTCGATTCGTGACAAACGTGTGGAAGCGGCGAGCTTCATTGTTTATATAACCTAAGACTACTTGAGAGTCAGTCCAGAAATATGCCTCTGCATCTGCTAGGTTCATTTCTTCCTTCAACATATCATTCACTGCAACTGACACAACCGCAGCAGTCAACTCTAACCGAGGGATTGTGGTGACCTTAAGCGGGGCTACTCTAGATTTTGCCATGAGCAAAGAACAATGGATGTCACCTTGCTCATTCTCGAGCCTAAGGTATGAGCACTGGCCATATCCTCTCATGCTGGCATCTGAGAAGTGATGAATCTCTCTCCTTGTGATTGTCCCAAACCCAGCAGGCACAATACAACAAGGTGCCTGAATCTTCTCCAAGTTAAGAAGATTGGCCTTCCAGTGCTCCCAACTTGGCTGCAAACCATTAGGTAAGGGATCATCCCAGCCCATGCCATTTCAGCACATATCTTGAAGAACAGTCTTTCCTTTGAGCAAGAATGGTGCAAGAAACCCTAAGGGGTCGAACAACGAGGCCACAGTAGACAGTATACCTCTACGGGTTGCTGGCTGGTCCTTAACAATGACTCGAAATTTGAAATGATCATGTTCCAGATGCCAGTAAATGCCCAAGGCTCTTTCCAAAGGCTGGTCAGTGAGGGAGAGATTGACTGATGTAACATCTACAGCACACTCAGAGGACGGTATTGTCTGCAAAACTGCCTTGTCATTGGATACAAATTTATGCAACCTTAAACCTCCTAGTGCACAAAGCTGGCGTGTTTCTCGAGCCAACTTGATGGCCTTCTCTGCACTTTCCACACTGGAGACTCCATCATCCATGTAGAAATCCTGCATAATAAATTGTGAACCCAGGGGGTACAGATGTTCACCTTCTCTTGCAAGATGCTTTAGTCCATAATTAGCACATCCGGGGGACGACGAGGCACCAAACAGATGTACTCTCATGCGGAACGTTTGAGGCTGTGAGTTTAAATCTCCATTTCTCCACCACAGAAAGCGCAAGTAATCACGATCTGCTTCGTCAACATGGAACTGGTGGAACATCCTATAAATATCACACATCAGGGCTACAGGGTACTGTCTGAACCGCAAAAGAATGCCAGTCAGGCTGTTCATCAGGTCAGGGCCTGTAAGAAGATGATCGTTCAAGCTGGTTCCCTTGAATCTGTCAGAGCAGTCGAAAACCACACGTAATTTCCCTGGCTTCTTCGAGTGATACACTCCGTGATGAGGGATGTACCATTTTTCTCCTTCTCTTCCTTCATCAATGACTCCTTCTGCATCACCATTCTCTATTACGTCTTCCATGAACTTAACATAACACTCTCTGTACTCCTGGTCCTTCATTAATCTTCGCTTTAGATGCTGAAGTCTTGTGACCGCAAGAGGCTCATTATTTGGAAGACAGGGTCTTTTCTTGAATGGAAGAGGCATTTCCAAGTGGCTGTCTTTGTTCATCCTAATGTTTTTTCCCAGTTTGTTCAAGAACATAATGTCCTCTTGAGACACCACTCTTGTGTTTTCTTCGGTATCCTTGAAATTTGACTCCAGCACTTTGATCACATCAGTTGGTGTTACAGCAGGCATCTCCTTAATAGATACTCTGTGACACATAGTAGGGCATGAAAGGAAGTGACTGGGTTGCAGGCCACCTCAGCCTCAATGGACATGAAATGTGCAAAATCTTGCGTCTCACTCGTTTGTGTGGCTTGGCAGTTCCAGCGAGCAGCCACCCAATCAGGAAGTTTGCTCACAAGTTTCCTATTCTCTTCACAGTCATTCAGTATTTCCAGTCCCTTCACATGAGGCATAGCGTCGTTACATGTATTCAGGAAATCTGAGAAATTTCTGAGTCCTTGGGCTGAATTCTGGGCCAGCTTGTGAGTTTCTCTCGGAATGCTCTTTGAATAGTGAATGGCTGTCCATAGCGATCTTGAAGCCTTTTCCATGCATCCTTGTAAGCTTCCTCATCGTTTCTGTAAAAGATGCCTTCTAGGGTTTTCAGAGCAGACCCAGCAACATACTTCTTCAAGTAGTATAACTTATCTGCTGAGGAAATATGTCTTTTGTCAATGAGTGATTGGGATGAAGCTTTCCACTCTATGAAGTGAATGGGGTCACCAGTAAAAACTGTAGGCTCCGGCATAGGAAGTCTGTTTAATGCTATACTGTCTTGGACAGCTTGTGCAAGGTAAGACACATCAGCATTGGGAGTTGGTGATGATACCCTTTCATTGAGTGTTGGCTTAACTGAGGATGAATACACAGGTTTGTGTGCGGGAACGCTTACAGGCTGTAGCAGCTCATCATTTTGGTTAGCAGAGTGAATGGTTTCTTCCTTGTCATACACTTCTAGTCTTGCTCTAGCAGCTCTTACCTCTTTTACT
>NW_015549635.1:120714-123618 GCF_001515605.1 Sinocyclocheilus anshuiensis | reverse complement strand
TCAGTGTTTGTGTGGCTTGGCGGTTCCAGCGAGCAGCCGCCCAATCAGGAAGTTTGCTCACAAGTTTCCTATTCTCTTCACAGTCATTAAGTATTTCCAGTCCTTTCACATGAGGCATAGCGTCGTTACATGTATTCAGGAAATCTGAGAAATTTCGGAGTCCTTCAGAGTCCGAGTTTCTCTCGGAATGCTCTTTGAATAGTGAATGGCTGTCCATAGCGATCTTGAAGCCTTTTCCATGCATCCTTGTAAGCTTCCTCATCGTTTCTGTAAAAGATGCCTTCTAGGGTTTTCAGAGCAGACCCAGCAACATACTTCTTCAAGTAGTATAACTTATCTGCTGAGGAAATATGTCTTTTGTCGATGAGTGATTGGAATGAAGCTTTCCACTCTATAAAGTGAATGGGGTCACCAGTAAAAACTGTAGGCTCCGGCATAGGAAGTCTGTTTAATGCTATACTGTCTTGGACAGCTTGTGCAAGGTAAGACACATCAGCATTGGGAGTTGGTGATGATACCCTTTCATTGAGTGTTGGCTTAACTGAGGATGAATACACAGGTTTGTGTGCGGGAATGCTTACAGGCTGTAGCAGTTCATCATTTTGGTTAGCAGAGTGAATGGTTTCTTCTTTGTCATAAACTTCTAGTCTTGCTCTAGCAGCTCTTACCTCTTTTACTGCTTGTAATCTTTCAAACTCACTCCTTTGAGCATCCAGTTCTTTCCTTTGCTTCTCATCTAGAAGTTGTATTTTTTCCCTTTGTTCCTTTTCCTCCATTATCGTTGCATATTCTGCTTCCTTTGCTGCAAGCTCTGCTGCTGCCTCTATTCGTTTAGCCATCAGGATGGAGTTCAGTGAAGGTTGACTTATGGGCGTACTCGACTTTGAGCTGATATGTGAGACCGTAGAACCGTAGATGGAGCGAGCATAATCTCGATCGAGCAATTCACGAAGACGCCCCCTTACTCTCTCAGTGTCAAAGTCTTCATACATACCTGAGATCCTCTCATAAGCAATCTTTACAATATCCTTTGTCACGGCATCACAAGCATCAATTCTTCTTCTTGTACCAGTGGGTGGTGTTGCATAACTTCGAACCTTTATGTATGCATTCATCAGTGTCTCTTTCGTTTTCCAATGTGTCTATAAGTGACGCTAGTTGACTTTCAGGGATGTCTGTTTTCAGCTGCCCTCTTGCCTTTCGAGCCTCATCCTTCCATTTTTCATATGCATGCATAAGCTTTCTCTCTGCCTTTTCTGACTCCTCTCTTTGATATGCAAGCATCCTTTCTGTTGGAATTCGTTCACGGACAGAGTGACATACTTCATTTCTCTTTGTAACTTCAGATCGATCTTCTATCTCATCGTCTGTTTCCTTGTTTTGTGCAACCTTTAATACTTCAATTTCCTTCACAGGAGTGCACAAATTTGATCCTTGGTCTGTCATCATTTACATCAGCAAATGGAATCAACGGGGGCAAGCTCTTACTGTAACAGCCCGGTTGAAGAATAAAGGATTTAACTCGTGCACTGATGTTGTACTGTCTTCCTTTATGTGTTTATTGTCCTTATAGACTTCACAACACCGTAAGAGCTAGAACAGATGAATAAACAATATTGGAAATTGTAATGAATTCTCATTCATAAAAATGAAACAAAAACAATCAACCTTACAGCAACAAAATTACTAAATTAATACTAACATTCATCCTAAATAACATACAATTACTCGTAAATAAAACAAACACATAAAACAGGCATAGAGACAAGATGCGCAATATATGTGTGTGTATATAAGTGCGTAAATGTTCTTGTCTACCTTGTTCTCCTTTCCAACCAGGTGCCAAACAACAAAGTCAAAAAACAAAACAAAATACTGCAAAATAAAACAACAAACAGATGCTTAAATTCACTTAAAAGTGTCCTTAATCCTAAAATCCAACGCCTTGACCCGTTTCCGTCTTTGTGCGCGCTTTCTCCGTATTCGCCATCTCCGTGCATGAGCGGGCTCTGAGCACTTCCATCAAGCCGCCTTTCAAAATAAAGGTCTCTATCGGTTAAATAACTTACTGAGTGCAAAGTAACATTCCAAAATATAACAAACACTTAACTTATATTAAGAAAGGACCGAATTAAATAATATAAGAATAATATATAAATCCTGGAAACTAATTCAAATAACAGAGGGTTATTTACACAGCTACTGTGAGGAGCTTGGGGCAAAGAGAACGTGGAGACACAGGAGAATTCACAATAAACACAGTCTTTAGAAACAAGAAAAAAACAAGAGGCAGAACACATTATAAATACACAACTAAACGAGGTAATTGACAAGACGCACCTGGGAGCAATGAACAATCAAACACACGGGAAAACTAGGTCACGGGGAGCACATGGGGAGGGAAAACACAACAAAACAGGTCCATAACCCTGACATATCGCCCCCCTCCAGGAACAGAGGGAGGGATGGGTGGGAACTTGGGAGGAGGCTCAGGAGGCCGACGGACACCCGGGAGGGGGCCGGCAGACAGAGTCCAGGGAGGGGACGATGGAGGGAGGAGCCAGGGAGGCGACAGGAAGGACTTGGAGCAGGAGGAGCCAAGCAGGACCCAATACCCAGGCCACAGCCATAACGGCGGCCCACAGTGGAGCCGACGGAGGGAGGAGCCATGGAGGAGGAATGGCCACCGACTCCAAGGGGCCGACCTATGGTGGCGGAGCAGGTGGTGGAGGAGCCCGAGGCGGAGACTGAGAGCCGATGAGCCAGGGCAACGGGGAAGATCCGTAGGTCCTAGGCGGAGCAGATGGCTCCAGCGCCCGACGTGAAGGCATGGATCCGGGAGGCCGCGGTGGAGCCGGAGCGACAGAGGACTGAGGAGGAGCCGAGGGGATGAAGGAGCTTGAG